>NC_046651.1:19013766-19246266 GCF_900324485.2 Mastacembelus armatus | reverse complement strand
AAAGGGTAACGCTGCCTTTCTCTCTGTGTCGACCATGAAGACGCAGAATTCAGTCACCTGGCAGCCAGGACCAGATCCTGGACTTCACACACACTGAGCTCATGAGTCCAGGTCTCACTAAAACCGACACATCAAACCAACAGCAAAGAACCAGCAGGCCGACTGAACGTCGCCTTCGTCTGGACCAAAAAGTGTCCTTGAACGTACCACACGGCCAACCAGCTCGATCGTTCTGCACCTGCTGAGAGGAAATACCTCTCCATACCAGCAGGGGGCAGTAGACTGGACTGGTCATTCAAAAAGGGAAGACCTATCCTATACTGCAGATATAAAAGCGTAACCAAAGCAGCGTTTGGTGACCATCTTCACACCACAGACGGTTTATAGCTGTACAGCTGACCCACATGATCTTTTCTCCCTGTCCGTTTGTGTGCACAGCTATACTGATGACACTCTGCTTTACCTGCGGCCCACACAAAATAACCCGGTTCATTTAAAGAGTGTGTGTGTGTGTTGGCGTTACCTGCTCGTGCCGGGCTGTTGTGCAGGCAGTTTGGGGAGACGACGCTCGTGTGCATGGAGATGGAGGCGTGGTTGCTGAGGTCCATCACCGAGGTTGCCGGCGTGAGTGGGGCTGTGGCCATGATTGGCGGCTGACGCGGTGGAGCGTGCGGCTGGTGCTGGTCGTGGTGGTGGTGGTGGTGGGAGGGACTGGAGGGAATGCCGTTCTCAGACAGGAACTCCTCCAGGTCCATGTACTCCAGCTGGAAGGTATCTCCATCGTAGGGCAGGGTCTTGTCCCACAGTGTAGGGCCCAGGAAGGCGGACTGGGGGGTGCTGCGCTCCTCCTCCAAGTTCTTCTCCTTCTCCTGCTCTTTGCTGAAAGCTGCACGAGAAAACAGAGGGATTGAGTCCATACAGACCCAACAAGGCGAAACTCTTCATGTTTAAACTCTGGGTCTGACTACAGACCATTTATCCCGGTTCATCCAGTCTGGACTGGTGGGGTCTTGAGCAAGTCATTGTTTCTTTTCTACCTCATGCTCCACTTGTATGAACAACCACACAGATGATACTACATCACAGGCCCTTCAAACTAAATTACAAAACACTAAAGGACTAAAATTCACCTGGTAACACACCTGCTGTCACATGACTTCTGCTTCAGGTCCTGACAAGAACTGAAATCCCTCACACCACAGTTAGGGGTCGTCAGCAGGTAAACGCAAACATGTCTCAGTCACTTCGACAGCCTGAGCGACACCCAGTCCTGCACAACAACTAGTGACTGTAACACTGAGAAACTCTGCATGTAACCAGGAAAGTCCACAGGGACCTTAACGGATAAATGGTCCTTTACAAACTGGGGCCCTGGGGCGACTCATGTGATCCTCAGAAGTTCAGT
The DNA here is from genome assembly GCF_900324485.2 of Mastacembelus armatus. Taxonomy (NCBI): domain Eukaryota; kingdom Metazoa; phylum Chordata; class Actinopteri; order Synbranchiformes; family Mastacembelidae; genus Mastacembelus; species Mastacembelus armatus. The sequence goes on along the minus strand of NC_046651.1, from coordinate 19,244,861 downwards.
CTGTCACATAGGAAAAACCACAGCGGAGGAGTTTAGCATGGCAGGGGACAAGGACTGAATTAGGGCGGAAACTGTGTAAACAGGTTGAGAGATGTGGGGACACTGGGCTTCGACCTCGTGAACCTCACAAAGTCACCAGAACAGACAAACTGGTTTGTCTCAGCTTCGACTGATCCACACACAATGAAACCTTCTTTTTCCAGGAGTGTCCCTGAACACAACACTGACCTCTGACCTTGCCCCTAACAGGGATCATTGCCTAATATTACCAGACACCAGTCACTCTCCTGTTACAGGTCAGGTAAATAAAACCAACAGGATTTCTCGAGTCCTTGAACAAAACCCTGAGGTCCCCCCTGTGCAGACAGACGCTGATGGACCTAGTTCTGTTTGACCTGCTCAGACTAAATCCAGTTTTCAGCAGCAGCTCTGAGCTGAAGAAAAACTATTGGTCACTGATTTACCAAGAATGTGACTATTTTCAGTTTTAACCTGAAATAAAATCCTACAGAGTTTTGGAGTTTTGATATTTAGAAATGTCAAATTCTGCGTTTAGTGCTGGATATTAAAGACATCTGTCATCTCTGAACATCCCTGCAGCTGACAGCTAACTGGTCTTTCTGGTCTGACCTGAAACTTTCTGCCTGACGCACCTGAGGACCTGTCGGAATATACAGCTCGCCTCTAATTACAAAATCCCAAATCCCTGACCCCGAACCTGCGGCTCAGACAGGCAGCTGTGACACACTTTCTTTCCCAGCTTCACCTTCGTGATGCAGCGGCAGCTTCATCGGGTTTTCCAGCAGGGACTTGAGCACTCCGTGCGGCGCCGGAGGGAGGAAACTTGGGTTGAGAGCAACGGGATGCCGGGGCATTTTCTCCATCACGCCTCCTTGCATCGGGACCCGGGGATCCAGCGTGAAACCAAGCGGAACCAAAGACGAGAGAAAGTGTGGCTGAGCTGTGTCCTCGGCTCTGCAGCTACATGAGCTCCGGCGGAAAACGCGAAATAAAAGCCCTAAGAATGAAACCGTGCGCTGGGAGAGAAGGACACTGCTGTGGCAGCGTGTTGCGGCGCCTGACCGGGCTGCGGGAGGCGGACCGACCGAGCACCGAGGGCGGATGACGTCAAACCGTCCGCCCCACCCCCGCCGCTCTACCGCCACCTCCTCCCTCTCTCTCTCTCTCCGTGGACACACCTGAGCTGAAAGACGCAAACACAAAATGAACACAATATTTCCTTTGTCGCCTTTTATTTTGTAGTTTATTAAGCCTCCTTTATTTTGTAGTGTATTAAGCCTCCCTTATTTTGTAGTTTATTAAGCCTCCTTTATTTTGTAGTTTATTAAGCCTCCCTTATTTTGTAGTTTATTAAGCCTCCTTTATTTTGTAGTTTATTAAGCCTCCCTTATTTTGTAGTTTATTAAGCCTCCTTTATTTTGTAGTTTATTAAGCCTCCCTTATTTTGTAGTTTATTAAGTCTTCCTTATTTTGTAGTTTATTAAGCCTCCCTTATTTTGTAGTTTATTAAGCCTCCTTTATTTTGTAGTTTATTAAGCCTCCCTTATTTTGTAGTTTATTAAGCCTCCTTTATTTTGTAGTTTATTAAGCCTCCTTTATTTTGTAGTTTATTAAGTCTTCCTTATTTTGTAGTTTATTAAGCCTCCCTTATTTTGTAGTTTATTAAGCCTTTATTTTGTCGTTTATTAAACCTCCCTTATTTTGTAGTTTATTAAGCCTCCTTTATTTTGTAGTTTATTAAGCCTCCTTTATTTTGTAGTTTATTAAGCCTCCTTTGTCGCATTTTATTTTGTAGGAAACTGTATTTAACCGAGGAGGAATTTTGAAAATGTTCCATTTATTCATGTCTCTGTTGCTTCCTTTAGGAAAACACTGGACCTTAAGTGTCATGCACTTCGTTTTTTATTATTCCTGGCCCGGTCCAGGTGACGCAGTGAAGGTCCAGTTCAACATTTTCTGCAGAAACATGAACATGATCGGTTCAGAGGGCAAAGCCACAGGTCAGAGTTCACATCCCACCGTGTCCCCACAGTCCGTGTCAGTACTGGTCCAGTTCAACCACACACTCATTTCTCCTTATTACGACCAGAACTTTCTCCACGAGGCTGCTCGTGTTGGACCTAATCAGCTTCGTTCAGCTGCTGTTCATCAGGACCAGTGTGTGTTTTAACACACACACTCACAGCCTGCACTGAGGAATGCTGGGTCACATGACTGGGCCGGCTTGACCTACTTTTATCCAATCAGACGCCTCCGTCTCCTTTTCCCCTCCCCGTCCTCCCCCAGCCTGCCCGATCACATTGAACCTCATGTGCTCAAGCAGGAGAACAACAAATCCTGCAAGGAGACAAGGAGGAGGCAAGGACAGGAGAGGAGGAGGCAAAGAGAGGAGGCTAGGGCAGGAGAGAAGGCAAAGATAGAAGAGGAAAGGAGACAAGGAGAGGAGACAAGGGGGTAGGAGACAAGGAGAGGACTTCTAGTACACAAACTAATTAAACTGTTAATTATCAGATGAAAAATGTGTAGCTGGCAGCAGAAAAGCATCATGGGAGAAGAAGAAGCAGCACAAAGATCAAGAAGAAGCTAAAAACTCATTAAGCAGCGACAGACAAACTGCAAATCCTTGTGTCTGGACAGGAAAGTGAACGATTTTCCAAATTCAGACCAGTTTGTGTGTGCAAACATGATCCAGGTCCCTCAGTCAGAGTCCTGTTACCCAGAGCAGACAAACACCAGCTGTGGCCGTGGGGGGAAGGAGTCCTCAGCAGCCCTGACAGATCCTGCTCCGCCTCGCTCTCATTAAACTTCCTTAGCAACAGCGGTTGCTACAGCAAAGCAATGTTGTGATGAGCTGCATGAGAGGAAAGTAGGACAGGGCTGAGACACCAGAGTCTGGGCCAAACACGGCCCTGACTCATCCGCTGGTTTCACTTTGAGTATCAGTCCCTTCACCTGAGCAGCTCCACCTGTTCCCCTGCATACCTTTGTTAGAACAGGTGGAAATATTAAAGCCGCTGTGAGGCAGAACTTAAGGTCCTGCTGTTTCCATCAGACCTGCAGTTTGACCCATGTCTGTCAGGGACATGGACCAGGTGTGAACCCCCTGAGCTCCTAAACTGCCCCCATACACAGACTGAACTGAAACAACGTCAATTGTGCCCAGTTGTCTCCAAAGCTGCTGGGTTCCCATATGTTCCTTCCAGTTTGGCTCCATCAGAAGCTTCTCCATAAATGTCCAACCAATGTGAAGCGTCCTGGTCTCTCCACTGCCCCCCCTCCTCCATGTTGATGTTTCCCACACTGAATGATGACGACAGGCGACATGTGCAGAGGAGGGAGACGTTAAAACGACCACATGGATTCTGATCTGACCGTTCTGACGGCGCTCGCACACTCACACATCAGACAGGAATCAGATCTAGGACCACATATGCAGGTGGCCCAGATCTGGTCTGAGCACATCTGATTTGGTCTGTTCACACAGTGGGAACATCTGGACTGAGTCACTGAGTCATTTGTTCAGTGTGAAACTTCCAGAAGAGCTAATTGGATTTTCCTGCCAAACTGGGATTTGCCTCCAGCCTCATTCATGCTGGGGGGGGGGGTCACTTGGACTAGCTCCAGACCACAGTCTCACTTGTTGTTGTGGGTCAGTTTTTTTCTAGCATATTGTAAACAACAACAGGCTCATGTAACGCCGCTGAGCCAAAACGCTGATTTACATAACCAAAGCTGCCCTGAACGAGCTCAGGCCGAGCGCTGACCTCCTGGTACCTGCTAAGACCCACAGAACACAGGAGGGTTAATGAGACCAGCTGTCGCAGAGTGAAGGGAGGCGTTTAGGGTTGTTGTGGCTTTTGTGTTGTGAACTCAAACACCCACAATAACCACAGTCAGACCAAAATAATGAAAACCAGGAGCAGCAGGAAACACCAGGCTGATTGACGATGTGATGATTCTCTGATTCTCCCTGATCCAATCAGCTGATGACCACAGGGACCTTTATTGTTCCAGGCGTGTTTAATGCAGAAATGATCCGGATCCAGGAAAACTGTCCTCAAACACACATTTAAACCCTAAAGTGAAGACCGTGGCACTGAAACACTCCAGTGGGCGCGGTGTGAAAGAGGTGTGTGTGTGTTCGGGTTTGTGTTGAAGGGTGTGTCTCTTGTCATCAGTGTTTCCGAGCGCAACAGATATTTATAGCTTCACGAGAAGGGAAATCAATACTCGGAGCCCCAGGCAGGAAGAATATTGGCTCGGCCTCTCCACCACCAGCCCTCGCACACACACTATAAATACAGTCATTCACACACACACACACACACACGACCTCCTCACCTGAAGCTAAACAGAAGAATCATCTTTTTATTACAGGATTTTATTTTGGTGCCGTCGAACTGGGACGGCAGCAGAAAACCAGAGAATGGGTTTTAAAGTGAACAGACTCAGAGAGCAGGTCTCTGCATCGACCCTCCTCTGACATAACACGTCCAATATCATCAGCGATGTGACAGTGCACGTCCGTCCGTGCACGTATACGACTCTGTGCTGTGTGTTTCTGTACAAGTGGCCCGGTGCAGATCAGTGATGGAAGCAACAGGAAGTCCCAGTTTGACAGATCTGTGCTGGGCAGCAGCTTCCCCTCCAGCTGTAGCAGAGATGTTAAACCTGTTAAATCACCTGGAAAATACTTGGTGACGTCTCCTCCTTCAAGCCTTCACTCAGACCCACAGGGCAGTAATTTGACTCGGACTGATTTTCCTTTCTGAGGTCTGCGTCCTCATACGGCTCAACATTCAGACAGAAGACCTGAGTCACTTCGGCCTCACCAGGCTCTGGGGTCGAAGCTGGAACACACAGATTTCTATACAAATAGAGTCAGACCCACGTGCACTGTGCACGGCAGCTCGGTTTAATAGTCTCTTACAGCTTCCTGTTTACACACTAATTAGGAACTTTAACACTGTAGGTACTAAAAGGACCTTACACACAAACGGTGATGGGTCAGTGAGCAGCTGCAGGTGGGTCCTGCAGAGGAAAACGTTGCTATAGTCAAATCCAAGGACTTCACATCTCTGTCTCTTTGGACTGGCTGGGTCTCTGGCCCGCCACCTCCCCGTCCTGCTCTGCCTCCAGCTCTGACGCCTCCACAGGTAGAGGAGGCGCCGGGCTGCTGCTCCTCATGTCCGGGAGGCTCCACGATGTCGTCTGGGTCATGTGACTGTTACAGACAGAAAACACAAGACTGACTGACTGGGGGGGGGGGACCTGAGCTCTGCTGTTTGGGGTTTTCTGGTCCTAAAAGCCTCAAGAACTTGGATTTCACTAGAACATTTTAGTATTTAAGTCATTTAACTTCTGGCAGGTTCATCTATGATGATGTGTGGGTCAGAAAACGTGTGAATCCTCTTACTTGATGAAGTACTTGACTCCGTCTGCAGTGTAGGCCTCCTCCCAGCCATAAGGAAGACCTGCAGGGACAGAGATAATCATCACAGAGAGCAGGGCGGCTTTAAGACATCTGTCTCGCTGTGAAACGTCCAGACATAATCAGGCAGAGACATCACCAAACACAAATATCAGGTTTCTATCCAACCTGTTTTTCCACTGAAGCTCCACAAAGCACCGGCCCAGCACTCACTGTCCTGAGGAGGTTCTGAGTCCAGAACCAACGGGGCTCATTTGATTTTACACAGCACCAGGAGCCATGGGGTCATGTTTCTGAGCAAACCACACAGGCACAGGTGACTTCCTGTGGACAGGTCAGGGGGCGGGGCTAAGCTCAGATCTGTGAGACTTCCATTAGTTTAGCTGACTGAAGGTGTAAGGCAGATACGCCTGAAGATTCTTCAGCAGCTGTGTAGTTTTAGTGGCAGCAGGAGGTGTCAGACTAAACCACCGTGTGTGTTCAGGCTGATGAAGCAGCAGAGTCACTCACACACACACACACACACACACACACACACACGATTCCAACCATCAGTGTTGGTTCTGCACAAGAGAAATATACGTAATAATCTTTTAATTAGGAAACAAATCAGTCAAATCAAAGATGTTTCCACTGCGGCTGGAGATGTTTTACTGAACCAACACAGTCACTAAGTTCACTGGTGCAGTTGTCATGGCAACAGAAACACCAAAGCTGCTTAATTCATTTACCCTTTGAAGGAAAACTAACCTGATGGCACCGGTGACGTCACCAGGGCATCAGTCATTCAATCGCGAGTGAAATGTTGCTCCCCATCTGTCCCTCTGTCCACTTTTCGTCCAAACAGCCATTAAATGATTCAACGTGTAAAGAAAATTGAGTTTGTTCTGGGAAGAACTTCGACCTACCTCAGGAAATGAATATATTCTGTTAGGCTGTTCTACCTGTGGGACAGTTAATGGTTGTTTCTTATATCCTGGTCCCAGAGGCTGATTTCTTAAATGTGTTTCGAACCTTAGTCTGCTGTGATTCATTCTGCACAGCCGCCTACGGACCGAACTCTGTCCATATGCAAATATTCTGCTATTACTTTTCCGAGTTCAGCGGGTTCGTGCAGTTTGCAGAGAAGTGGAGCGTGTTGTTTGTGCGCAGCCAGGACAAAACCTGCAGTTTGTCCGTGTCCTCTACAGCAAGAGGACAAGATGTGATGGTTTCTTCTTCAGCTGTGACTGGAACACACCTGATCCAGGTAATCAGCAGTGGCCCTCCTGGGGAAATCTGCCCACCCCTGTGGTAAACCAACCAGGCTGCCGGCCTAAAACACAGTTTCCATATTTCTCTAGACGGAACCTGCCCGGCTCCTGCCTGGTGTGAACACCTGTGGGTCACACTCTGCAGGTTTGATCTGAGAAGAAGCTGCGACTACAGACTTTTATTGTGGAACATGAGCCGTTCCTGCCTGTGTTTCATGAAGAAAAAAAGAAAACATTACTCCTGAAAATGTGTTTTGATAAGAGCAAAGAAGATGCAGATGGATGTAATTTATAGGAGACGAGGTCGTCATGGCAACAGTGTCAAAGTGGCTGCTTGCAAACAACAAATGAATGAATGAGTGTGTGTGTGTGTGTGTAGCTGCTCGGTCTGCTGATTGTTTATCGTGCAATCTGTCGGGCAACGCGTGCGTTTATGTGTGTGCGCGTGCAGTTACGAGCTGTAGGACTTTAAAACAGAGCAGGTATCCAGGCAACAACAGCCCTATACAGGTGATGATGCACAGGCGGCCAGACCCGGATCAGACTGACCTACTTCTGCTCCTCCATCCTTATTATCTGTAACGGGACAGTGTGGATGACAGAGGACGTCTCCGTGGCCGCCTGTGATCCTGAAACGCGGCTGTTAATTATGCAACTGTGCCCACGTCCTCCCACTCGCTCACACATGGAAACTAGGTGACTGTGTCAGAAGCAAACATCCGGCCGTGCGCAAGGAAAACGCTCCAGTCTTCAAAACTAGAACCAGCTCTGTGTATTTGTGCCCAGACTTATTCAGTGTATTCTGATCTGGGCTCTGTGAATTTGTTGTAGAGCTCCTCTAATCCAGAACCAAGCTTCTCTGAAGCGTATCCTGGCTCTGTGTAATTGCTGGGACAGCTGAAACCGCCCACCCTCACCGAACTACTCCAAAGCTCTGTGTAATTAGTGAATGAAGTGGCTCTGAACCTGAATTTTCCAGCCTCAGGTAACGTTCAAGGACCCTCTGACATCGAAGCTTTGAGTTTAAGGGTCAGTGTTTGCAGCATGATGACTGTTTGACCTCTGGGTTTGGAGAATTTAAACTCTGACATAAGTGCAAACCTGAAGCTGTAGCAGGTGTTTTCCAGAACAAACCCGTCACTGTTTTCATCATTTTGATTTGGTCACACTGACCAGAACCGGCCCGTCTGGGAAACCTGACCCAGTTTGAGCTTCAAGCAGCCACACAAAGAACAACTCATCATAGGTACAGTTTGTTTCAGATGGTTTACTCTGAAAATGACAAAGAACAAACAGCAAAGTCTCCAAACATGATAAAAGTGTGGAACATATATGGTCCAGTCAGGTCGAGCTGACCGTTTTTCCACCGTAACGCTCCGTCTGCTCCTTCCTGACCTGAGGGCTTCAGGGTTTGTCCTCCTGCTGGTTTTCCTGGACTTTGTTTTGTTGACTAATCTACTCGAACACAACGCTGAGCACAGACACATAAAGCTACACTAGGTTGTTTTCTAGCTGTACGATATGTAGCTGAACCGCAACCATATGACACTATATGCAACTTTGATGTCTTCTACTCTTCTACTGCTTGTTAAATGAAGATATTTGCTGATGCTACACAGACAGAGGGAGAACTCAACGGACCTTTGAACACTGCCCAGCATGTGTGCGACACTAAATCCCTCCAGAGAGCTTTAATTTAGGAAGCAAACCTGCAGGTTTCAGAAAAAAGTTGAAATATTTTGAGATAAAATGAGAAAAAAGTCAAATTGTTAAAAGAATGGTGTGTGACTTTGAGAGTAAAGTTCATATTTTATATAAAAAAATATTTAAAAAGTTGTGGTTTGAGAAAAAAAGTCGTATTAAACTTAAATATATATAAACTTCAGATATTTTAGGAGAAAAACATTAATAATCCTTGTGTCAAAATATTACTAATAATATAATGTTATGTTTGTACTTTTACACAAACTGCTGAACATGTGTAGGCTGCAGGTTTCACAGCTGGAGTTCATTTGGTCCATCACCTCCTTTTCCAGGTAACAGACAGAAACAATCCTCACATTCGTTCCTCACATTCTGAGCAGCGTTCACGGACACTGTCCAGAACCTTTCTGGTCCGTTCGCAGGTTAAGACCGAGGGGTAAAGCCACAGGTCAGCGTGGACTGATGGACTATTCAGACGACGTGTGGTGGTCAATGTGCTGCTTCATGCATGAGTCCGTGGTGAGCTGAGGAGATGAGGAGGTGACAGGGAGGAGCGGGTTCGCTTGTTGAGTTTCTGCGGGCGTCTGAGAGCCGCAGACCTTTGGGTCCTCTAGAAGGTCAGCACTGAAACGGGGAGGACAGTCAAGACTACGGCAGGTCGGTAGGGTCACTGGTTTCAGCTTCATCCAATGGGAGTCGCATGCGGGGCAGCACAGACAGCAGGAGGAGGACATGCAGACCTGCAGGCGTGGAGGCGATCACTTACAGTCGACCTCCAGGATGGCTCGGACAGTCCGTGTGAGCTCCTTGGCCTCCTGCGCCAGCGTGGTCGCCGTCCAGTGGCTCTTCTTATAGCGAGGAGGCAGACCCTGAGACGACACCCCGACTTTGACGTCTCCAGAGCTGCAGACAGAGAGGAGCATCGGTCAGCACCGACAGGCTACGACTGCAAACCCTCACGGTGGCCCTGAACTGGGGGTCTGCACTCAGCCGTCACTGGCTTTGACATGTTCTACAGCTGAACTGGGAAACAAACTCAGGCTTTCCTGAATGTCGTGCCTCAAACATTTCCCTCTGCACAGGAAGCTGTCAGCAACACTGGTCACAGCCTGGTGGATAAACTCGCACCTCCAGCTGTTTGAATGATGCATGAACACATTGAAGTGGCTGCGTCTCCATGGCTGCAGCTGCTGCTCACAGCCACATACTGTGCTGCAGTACAAGTCAGAGGTACAGGTACTTCATTATTTCCATTTTATGAAACTTCATACTTCTACTCTACTACATCTCAGAGGTAGCTCCAACATCTGAAGCTGAAGAAACCATTCAATAAAGTTTTTCTACTTTTACTGCAGTAAAGGACCTGAGTGCTACTTCCAGTACTGCTCTCTTCACTCCCATCACTGAATGGCTGAATGGAGCCTTAATGGCCGACAGGGCTTTATAACATGTTTTTGCTTTCTGGCTCTTATTACCTACACAATGAAATTTCCTGCTTCTTCCCTCCAAGGGCAGATTTTCTTTTCTTTATTACAGCGCTCAAGTCGGGATGAATAATGGCTTTAATGAGAGCGAAACCCCCAGTTATGAACAAAGTCATTACCTGGGAGTGAATGTGCAGCACACAGCCATTTTTTGCTAACAAAGAGGCACGATGCCTGCTGCCCTCGGTGGCCTGATCGAAGCTCAGCCTACACCTCAGCTCAGCAGTGGCCTAGAAACAGACGCACAGGTGAATAAAAAGCAAACGATGACCGGGGGGGGGGAGGGTCGCGCTATTATGAAACATGCGTCCAGGTGTCCCACTGACCTGGACTGAAATGAAAGGACACCAGGCAGGAGGTGTGATAGCTGGGCGACTTCATAACATGACCGATTGACCTGGTTTACAGAGGTCTTACACAACAGGCCCGAAGGTGCCGAGAGCTCCGTGTTACAGCTCATCACGATGCTGTTCAGCAAGAAACTGGAGAGGAACACACACCTTCCAGGTCAGCCACTACTGAAGCAAACAAACCTGCAGCTCGATGTGTTTCATAACAGCAGGGCCCGTGGGGGCTGAAGTGGGCCGAACCGGGCTGAACCGGGTCACTCAGGGAGTGTCAGGGTGGAACCTAGACTAATGGGCTCTGCTCCGCACGAGCTCTCATTACCTGACATGCACACACGCTACAAATGACTGTAAACAGACACAAACATGAGCAGCACTGTGTACCTGTGGCTCTTTGTTGGTCCGTGACTTTCCAGCAGGAACTCTTGAACATTCTGCAGAAACAAACAAAAACTAAACATGACGCAGTTCTTTCTGGTTTTCTTCATTCGCTGCTTCTAGAAAACAGGAACCAGCTGCACCAGTGCAGGAACTGACTTTTCAGGCAGAATCTGTCAGTCTGATCTAAATGACTTTCAGAAACTTTGCTGCTGCTTCATTCTTTTGTGATACAGACGTTTAACCAACGTTGTGTCTAATGCTGACTCCTAGTTTGACTGTTTACCTCCACAAAGCTCAGCAGTTTCCCTGTCGACATCTCAAAGCCCTTTTTGGTCGCTTCGCTCTTCCGTAGCTGACACTCCAGGACAGCCGCCCTCCTCTTCAGCTCCTCCAGCTCCTCCTGCAGTGAAAACACAACAAAACATTCTCTCGTCTTCTTCACTGGGCTCTGAACGTCATCAGGGACCGTTCTCTGTCTGTGGTTCTAGATGTACGACTGCATAGATCTTCTGGCTATATCTCCAAATTGGCTGATATAAGTTTTAAACTTGGTAAATTCTGCAGCGGGGTCTCCAAAGAATACAAATCTACTGCTCGTTCCTTCTGGACAGAACCAGGCTAGCAGTCTTTATGCTAAGCTAAGCTAATGAGCTTCATCTGCACCTCTGAGTCTCAGCAATTAGGAGAATCTGACAACGCTTCTTTGTTCAAGTTCATCATGTATCAAGCTTTAACTGAAATCAATAATTCAGGAGCTAATCAGCAGATTTCTAAAAACAACTACCTGCTATAGGCCTGTGTTCTACGAGGGTACAGTGTAGTGCAGAACCGCAATTACAACCTTGAAGAACAGTGATGAAGAAACGTGATGGTGTGTAAGAGCGTGGACTTTTTGACACCTGCAGAACCTGCTTTGTGAACGCAGTTTGTTGTTTCTGCAGAGAGCGGCCCGACGTCAGCACTGAGCCTGTTGGTGCCGCTCACCTGTAGTCGCCAGAGTTCTGCAAAAATAACCCGTCGCCTGAGAGGAGGCGACGTCACAGATCTGTCACTAAGCAAGACGGAGCAAAATACTGACCCAGATTCGCTGGTGCTGTGGAGGAAGAAACCAAAACCTGCTGGGCAGGATGGGAGAGGCATGCTGGGAAATCACAAGGCAGATAACAAGGAAGGACTGCCAGAAATGACTTAGTATTAGGCAAAGTCGTTCCTTTTACTAAGACCTGTAATGAGATCCTTAGCTCTGGTTAGATGAAAGCAGACACTCACACTGAGACTCAGGTCAGATCAGTCTGTAAAAACAGTTTTCCCTAAAAACCTTTGTCCAGCAGCATAACCCGACCAGCAGCTCGTCCCTATACATTCAATAAGTGACCAAGTTCACATTTACTTAAAGACCATAACAGGAACTAAACAAGAGCCCTGACTTAACGTCCTGTCGCTCAGTGCTGGGGCCCACTGACATATTCTTACATCTCTAATAACATTAAATGGTGAAAATGATGTGAAAATGAATCAGTGGATTCACCGTGAGGAGGCGAACGGCCCCCACACTCACAATGAGCTTTAATTAAAGCTTCAACTACAAGACAGGTTTTAAAATCCATCACATCCGCAGCCTGAAGAGAACAGAAAACACTGTCATAACCCATGGTTCTGTCTTCTCGCCCTCGTGCTCCAGCATTCATCTCAGAAATGTTCTGTCAGGTGTGAATGTAAAAGTCCTGCCTGAACAGATAAACGAACGTTACGTATTCACAGACTGAAACATTTAGCACCTACAGTGTGAGAGGGAGGTTAGTTTGCTTCCATCAGTCTAAAACTGAATCACATTACATCTTTGAAACACACTTAGGACTAGCAGAAAGAAACTGTGGACACAGTTGGCTCTGGTTCTGACCAAACAGTCCGTCCTGTCCGATCACGGAGGATCGGTCACCTTGTTGCTCGCCGCCGGCTGCTCCAGTCTCTGTGTCTTCAGCTCGGCGATCTCAGCCTCCAGCAGGTGGATCACCTCCTCGTAGTCCATCTCCATCCCCCTCGCCTGCTTCTGGGCCGCTTCAGCCAGCTGGACCTGAGTCCTCAGAGCCCGACTCTCCTCGGCTCCGAGTTTGACTTCCTGTAGGGGAGGGTGTGAGGACAGAGGGGAAAAAAAAGATTCATTCAGCAAACGGAGTATCAGCATCAAAACCTCTTAACCTGCCGGCTCAGGACTTGGACTGACTGGTGTCAGAGTGAGTTAGTGTGATGAAGCTCTTCGTTGCCCTGCAGGACTCACTCACCCCTCAACATGTTTCATATAACGTGGAAAAATCTGCATCTGCAGGGAATTCAAAGCCCGACTGACCCGTGTGTTTCATCTCAGTTGGTCCTGTGGAGTGAACGATGCTGATCCGACATATTTTAAAGACAAGATGAAGACTCTGCCTCCCTGAAATGACTTATCTCTGGTCTTAATGTGGTGTTTTTGTGCACACTCCAGAAATAAACTCCTGAATAACTAGCTAACATTATCTAATCAGCAGTAAGCACAAAATACAGCTGAGGCTGATGGGAATGTGAGGCTTTTCATCACTATCAGGGAGTGAAACTCACACCTTCAACTATTAGACACCATGAGTCCTCTTGACTGGGAAAGACCCCTTCCAGGCCTGTAGGCTCACTGGCAGCCGGTCTCTGCCTGCAGAGGTCCTGCTCTGCTCACAGTGAAGTCTCCTTGGTGGATAATGAGGGTTTAGAAACGCAGAGTCTTAGTACTGCTACTCCCTTCCTCGGACTGATATCTTTCCGCTTTAGAAAATCTACAAGCTACAACATGCGGTGATATTTGAGGCGGCACCGGTTTGTGTTTGTCTCTTCCTGGGGCACATGCACAGATCAGCCCCACAGAGAGATGGTTTGTCAGACTGTATGAAAGTGCAGGAGTGAAGTGTGAAGCTGGGCTTGTCTGGTTGGGTAACTAATTGATCCCAGCATGAGCTGTCTTCCTTCCAGCTGTGGCCCCAGGGGGCCTTAGGGGCCCTGAGATGTTCTCCCTTCTGTCTTGAGGCCTGACCTCTGGCTCTAATGAGGGAGCATGTCACCCGCCTCTCCTCTGCTACTCAGCCTGCAGCTCTGCAGAAAAGACAACATAATGGAAGAAAAATCTCTCGCTGTGCACAAGCTGTACAGCCTGGCAGTGAGAGGCAGAACAAAGGAGCAGCGGCTGGTCCTGGTTTCCATCCCGACCCGACAGCCTGAGTCCACCTGAAAGGTTTTTCTGCTGCTGATCTCACTGGGAAATGACACTGACATTTTCCTTTATGGCAGCTTTTTGCTTTATTTGCCTGTTATGTATTCAAGATGCAGTGTCTGTCTCTGAGCAACTGATTTGACTAAAAGCAACAATGGTGCTGTTGAAATATATTAAATGCACTTCAGCCTCAACTAGATTTTAAAAGCATCTTAAGACAAGTTGGGTCTTGATTTGCAGAAATCAATAAGCTCAGACTGTTATTTTAAAAATCCCACTAAATGTAAATCACTTGACTCATTTATGGATAATAAAAGAAGTTAAAAATGCTGTTACATTTCTTTTTCTTTTCCTCTGCATATGGAAAACAGAACAAATGCCAATCACAGCCAACAGGCAGAAAGAAGTCGAACAATCAGGTTACTCAAAACCGTGACCTCAGCATTGTGCCGGGTTCTTCGCGGTGGGCCGGTCCTGGTTCTGTGCACCGTTTGTTCGTCGTCTCCAATCCCTGACCCTGGAACTGACATAAACCTGCGTTGTCGTCTGTCACCTCTGTCGTCTGTTCAGCTGAGATGCAGGTCGACTGAGCCGATTCAGACTGTACAGCAGCCACAGTCAGATTTCAAACCTAACTGGCTTTGAGAATCCACCTCGAGATTTTCAGGAGTGAATCTGGCCTGGAGAAATCCCCCTCAGGGGATTAACGTTGTCGGCTTTACTTGTCTGCACAGGCTCATTAAATATTCAGAAAACTCAACCCCACACAGGCTAAAGCTGACAGCAGGTAGTGTTCATCTGTGTCCCGACACGTCTGCAGCCGAGGTGGATGTTCTGTTCCCATCAGCTTCTGCAGTTTTCTCTTTACATCTGGACTTTTGCTATCAGCTCAGCGGCTGACGCATCTCCTGTCCTGTTTAATCTGCACGTCTTTGTCTTGCTGCAGAAACCTTTTTGTTCTGGATGCCAAGGTGCCAGATTTGCCTGAAACAGATTTTCCCATTTTCTCTGCCCCCCTGAAAACTAAACATCAACCCTTTGACGCAGAGGTGGTGCCGACTCAGAGGCACCAGTCAGCCCCAGTCATCCAGCAATAACACCGACCCTGCTCCAACTCATTTTTTAATGAGAGTGATTGGGCATTGGCTCAACCAAAGACATGCACATTCTTTGCAGGTCCCAGTGAACTGTGACTTTCCAGAGTTGTCAGTTTCCCAGTACTGTAAACCATCAGAACCAGCACATAAAGTCACCTGGCTGAGGAGGATAGACATGTGGTTCATCCGACTGTCACGTCAGACCCTGAATGAACCTTTTTATGAACCGAACCGACACCTAACCCCCACAGTGCCACTGCTGCTATGATGAGATACTGTTTTCTAGACACAATCAAAGGCTGTGACATTATTGTCTGGTATTAGGGCTGAACAGGGTTGTCTCAAGCATCTTTTTATTTTATTTATATCACTTGGTTCCTAAAACACCGTTTCTGTGGCAGCTGAGCCTCCATCACTGGCTGCACATATCTACAGTTTAGCTAAGGAGCTCACGTCTCAGGTTGTTTCATACAATTTACAGGCCGGGGGGAGTAAAGATTAGAGAAAATCTAATCCCAAGCCAAAGTTCAGTCTGTACCCAGGTACGCATCTGTAGACAGTGAAGAGTGTTAAAACCAGATTGAACTGGTGCATTAAAGTCGGCCCCTCTCGCTGCTCCTGCTGGTGCAGGATGGACGCAGAAGGAAAACAAAAGCCTGAACATGGACTAAATCTGAGTCAGGTACAAGTCGCAGGTAGGAAATGTTCCGACTCAGTCTTTTGTTGTTGCAGTGCATCTGTGATCCTTGTCTAAATGTAGATATCGATCGGTTTATGCAACAGTTGAGAGGCAGGAGAGTGGGAGAGGCTGAGACCCCCTCAGCTATGAATCACAAAACAAACTATTTTAGAGCCTCAGAAAGCTTCAATGGCCTTACTCTCCTCCCACTGTAAAGCTGCTGCTCAGCCTCCTACACACCCCCCAAGCTCGCCTTTCTTCCTCCATTCCCACTGTTGTGTGTGATTGTGTGTGTGTGTGCATACCTGTCCAACAGCGAGCCAACAGAGGACACTGTCCACTGCTGCTCATGCCTTAAACTGCTAGAACTCAGCAAACTTACTTTATTCTGCACCTGCAGCCTGGTGCCTGTAAGGTGGTGACAAAAAGTGGGATTCACCTCTGGCGCCTTTCGATCACATACAAGGCCACTGTGAGGGTCAGTGAATCAGGAGGTCCAGAGAGAGACGAGCTGCATGTCATACAGTCCACGATACATTTAATTATTTCCATAATGGCTTTTTATTTAACAGACTGCAGCACCACAGGGTTCATATCAGAATGCGTAAAATGCATAATGTTTAAAAACAATATAGTTAAATGATGAATGTTTTGTCAGGGAAGTCAAACTAAAAAGTCCACACACACCCAACAGTCCACTGCTGTGTGTGTGTGTGTGTGTGTGTGTGTGTGTGTGTGTGTGTGTGATCTATTTTAAAAGATGCTCCCAGTTCAGAAGCCCACACACACTCTCCCACCAGATGAAACCAACTATAAAAACACAACAGAAGCTACAGACTCACAACAGAGCAGAGTTCAGAGTTGAGAACTACCAGCAGCATGAAATCCACTTCATGAATGTTACTGTCAGCTTCACACAGAACCGTCAAACAGCAGCAAACAGAAACCGTCTCCTGTAAAGTTGTCTGATAAAAAAATCAGTCCCAAGATGTTTTCGTTTGAAGTATTACAGTAAAATGTAAAGAGCTTAATTTAAGTATGACCTCAATAACACACCACAGAATTTCATTTACACCACAGTTGACCCTATAGCTGACCCTGAAGGTCTGTTTCTCTCCACGCAGACCACTGTGGTCCCATATGCAGCAGGTGGGACTCACCTGTTTGACCTTGCTGAGCTCCTCCTCCATCTCACGGTGAATTCTCTGAGACTCGACCAGCTGCTCCTGAAGAGGCGGGAACCAAACGGGGAATCAGCAGGAAGTACACGCACAGGTCGACAGGAAACAGCTGAGAGCAAACAAGAAATTGGAAGAAAAGACACCGAGGGTGGGACTTTACCTGCAGCCTCTTGATCTCCCTCAGAGCCTCGATGTGCTCCTTCCTCAGCCTCTCCATCTCCTCCAGGTCCTCGGAGTCCGACAGCGACGGCTGCACACACACAACCTGAGTTAGCAGCAGATAGGATGATTATTATCAGAATAAGAATATTTTACACCACATCCTGCATGTTGCCATATTTACACGAATCCCCTTAATCAATGTCAAACCCAGTTATACCAGTGAGTAATATAATTTTATTGACAGTGACGTCTGGAGCAGCTTAGATAGATTATCTGTTGTAAGATAAAAAAAAAAGGTTTTTACATCATGATCACGTATAATATCAGGCAGTAGCCATGTTTGGGCACAGACTCCAAAATAAAAGCTGCTCCTGTTCTACTGATTCCTCTCATAACCTGCTGAAAAGTGACTCTACATTTTACAGCCAAATGAGCAGAAGAGAAACTGAACCAGAATAAAGAGATCGGGCCTGCAGTATCAGCTTTGGTTTGGAAAACACTTTGGAGCCACAGGTCTGAACCAGTTCTGTGTCAGAGTGGTTCATGATGGCACTATCAAAGAGCTTTGTGCTCTGGTTAGAAGCAGAAACAGGATCAGGATCACTGGTGGTCCAGGACAGAGTGAAACCTGAGGTACCAAGTGACACTGTGTGTGTCCAAGGAGATGAATGACTGACTGACTGTGTGTTTTTAATAGTGGCACAGAAGAAGAAGAGATGTCATGCTTCTGCCCGTCAGGCCTGTAGCTGTCAGGCTGTGATTGATTATAGTTAATATACTGTAGAAAATCTTTAGACCCTGCTGAAGGGAGAGGTCACAGCTCTCTGCACTGACAGCAGATCGAAGGCCCAACAGGCCAGCTACTGACTACACATGTAGTGAATCTGTCCTTTTCTACCCTGGGCTGTGTGTCCTTACATTACTGAACTTGGCTGAATTGGGCTGTTCTTTCTGGGCCCTGGTTCTGATAACAGAACTCTGGCAGTTCTCTCAGCGACCGACTCTGTAAAATTCATCCTCCTGCTGTCGACAGAAATCTGAAGACAAACCTGCTCCATCAGCTGAGAATAAGACAATGACAAGACAAGACTGATGACACTAACCAGCTCAGACGTCACTGACAAACCACCAACTGCTGTTTCTCTAAAGTGTGCTGTGTGCTGCAGAGTGCTCTGACCCGTGGGTTGGTGGGCGACTCCAACAAACTGCACAGCTCCTCAGATGTGAACCTCGACCCCGGCCGGGCGACGGCCAGCTCCTCCAGCTGAGGCTTGAACAGCTCCCTGATCAGACTCTCAAACTCTGCAAGCACACACAGGTTACGCACACATGCAGGATCTGTTCCAGCTGTGTGACAGAGAACCATTCAGAACCAGACTGAGTGCTCTGATTCTGAACTTACAGGGATGTTAGTGGAGCTTCAGGCTGCTTGGTTTCTACTTTCAGATCAAAACAACACTCAGTTCAAGTGACATCTCATGTAGTTTACAAATATGAGAATCTTTAAATACTTCATCAGCTAATACAAGGAGTTTTAGGAAGGCAAAGACATGACACAAACATTTTGATCTGAAGTCGCACTAACAAAAGTCACTTAAAGTTCACAATATGTGTTCTTACCTGACACGGCCACTGTCCCAGCTGGATCAGCTCGCAGTCTGGACCTG
Source organism: Mastacembelus armatus (assembly GCF_900324485.2). Classification (NCBI taxonomy): domain Eukaryota; kingdom Metazoa; phylum Chordata; class Actinopteri; order Synbranchiformes; family Mastacembelidae; genus Mastacembelus; species Mastacembelus armatus. Next base: position 19,226,222 of record NC_046651.1, on the reverse strand, counting down.
AGCGCTTGTCGCTGAGCCTCTGTGGTCTTTAGACCAATCAGATCCAGAGCCTGGACACACGCACAGAAACACAGATCAATGCGCGCACACACACGCGGCTCACAGTGGTGGCGCCCTGAAACACCGACAAACAGCCTGTAGCTCTGATCTGAGAGGATGGAGGGCAGAGAATAACCTCAGCTCACTAAGATAAAGTGGATCATCAAGTGGAAAGATCTTAATAGACTAGACCAGGAGATGTTTTCTGGCTGCAGCTGATCTGTATTTCAAATTCTATAACACAACAATTGGTTTGAATATTGTACAAACTACTGCATCTTAGAAAAGGCCAATTAGGTGAATTTTAGGTGTTAAGTCAGAGTAATTTTCTCAGCAGGGAGGGGACCTGCACAGACAATAGTAGGTTTATTGGCTGTGGGCTGAATAAACCGGCACACAAACACTTTAATGATTAACACGAGTGACACAAGGCAAAGATTCCCTTCACTTTCTGTCACAGAAGCTACACAAGGGGCTGGATAGAGAATCACACACAGACCTGCTCCACACGCTCCAGTCTGAGGCGACAGCTGGGGCTCAGGGAGAGTTTCCTCTGAGGAGGCTGACTGCTGGAAGACTCTGCACACAGACACACAGACATATATATCAGTACAACAAAAAGGCCACATCAACACAAACTATTCAGAAAGACACAACATGAAGACAGACCAGTGCTACAGCCTCCACCTCATCAAGGAATATTTTGTGGTTAATGAGCTTGAGAAGAATATTTCTGTTCTTCTGGCTGACATTTTTACAGATTACCTCTGACATGCTCATCTTTACAGCCCACTGAGTTTTACTGCCTGTGATGAGAGAGCTCGTTTTTCAGGCTGAGCTGGAAAAGTATAAATTTTAAAACACGTCCCAGGTCGGTCGAATGGGAACTGATCTTCAGTGTCAGATCTTCATGAAGACGTGGAAGAAATCAGCAGGTGCAGCGTAAGCCCAGTCTGCCTGTGTGGGTGTGTTAGCAGTGTGTTAGGAAGGATCAGAGAAACGTCTGAGAGGAAACTGCAGCCACACTTCATTCACTAACAGGGATTCGCAGACATTCGTGTTGTTGTCTAATATGTCAGTGCTGAGCTGCAGGACTGTGATTGGACATCTGCAGCCAGCTGTTGGCCAAGCATGTGATGATGTAGAGCCAGTTATGATGCATGAATGGAGCAGCTGATGCTGATCAGGTGAAACAGCAGAGACTCCAGTGTTCTGCCTGAACTAACCTTTAACTCCCTGTTTAACCTGGAAGCGAAGCTGTGGAAAGTAGCAGTGCTGACGGTGCAGCACCTTCATCTCTCAACGTTTATTTCCACCCGGAGCTGCATTCATTCTGGCTGAGATCCAGGACCACGATGGATAATTCATGCGTGAAATCGATTCCTTCACAACCCTCACAATCCTCATACTTTCTGGCTGATAGTGTCAGACAGTAGATTTAAGCGATCAGAAAAGCTGTAGGTCGACACCTGAAAACATGTTCCTGCAGCTCTGACTGGACTCAGACTAATGTTTGCTCCCTCAGCCCGTCTGAACCATCTGCAACTCATCACACTCACTGGGATGTTCACATTCTCACACCATGTCACAAGCAGACATGTTCCACTTGGACGGTCAACATGTGCAGAAACGTGTAGGAAGATTTATTTTCTCTCAGCTAAGTTGGAGAAAACAGATGCTGGATCCGGTAGCAGATAACAACAGCACAGAACAGTGCGTGTGTGTGTGTGTGTGTGTGTGTGTGTCCAATCATGTGTGATAAAGCAAATCTGTCATATTTACAGCCTGTAAAAACTATGAACATGTAATGACGTGTATATGAAACAGAGCAGCTTTAACTGGGGCAGTTTTTAACATCTACACACTCTTTACTGCAGGAATCACTGGTTCTGAACCCGATCCACCTTCAACATCCTCTATCTACTACGGAACCACATTTTAGTCTTTAGACGTGACATCACATGGCCAACAATCCACAGTAACGCACATATGGAGAAAGCCCTCAGCATCCCTCACACACAGAGACGGGATGATGCTTCACGCCTCTCTGGCCAATTGTAGGCCAGACCACCCGCCCGCTGCACTTCCTCCTCCGTCCACACGCCATCTGTGCCTCGCCGCCTCAAAATCAGAAGTGCTGCCCAACTTTCATTTGCACCGCACAGTTCACAGCAGCATGCCCAGCCGTTTGTATCATGACATAAAACACAGACACACATAGAAATACTGTAGAGACTGTACTTTCTACTTCCTACATGACTGTTTTTCCATCCGCCTCATTCTCAGGTGTGTTTTAATGTGTCGTGAAAACAAGCAGAGCCAACTATAGCACAGAAACATGTAGACAGAGCGTCGACGCAGGTGTATAGACATACATACAATAGATACACACCAGGGTTTGGATCAGTGATGCTGTCGCTCTCTGGTGGAGACGAGACAAGTGTCTGCTCTGGTCTAGATGGAGACACTCGCACCTGCAAACATTCACACAACATATTAATAACGTTTTGATGTGTGTGTGTGTGTTTCAGTGCAGACAGACTGATGCAGAAATTACATTTGTGAGGAAATGTTACTAGTAGCGCCATCATCAGGTCAAAATTAACATTCCCATCAGCCTCAGCTGCACTTTGTGTTTACAGCTGATTGGCTAATGTTTGCATGTAAACACTTTGCAGTAAATGGTGAAAAATGCAAACACTATACCTACTAGTGCTGGTCTCATGCAGGTCCTGAGGCAGACGACACTCACCTGGCTGACGTTCACTGCAGGCAGAGTCTCACTGGTGGGGTTTCGGCTGGAGGTGATCTTGGTGACGACAGCCGGCTGTGGAGGCATGCTGCTCAGCCCCGGGACCTTCATCTGGTGCCCAGCTCCACCTCCAGACCCCTGTAGGGAGATGGGGCTGTGCGGCCCGCTGCTGGAGCTGGAGGAAGACCGCCGCCTGATGAAGGCAATTTCCACTGTGGGGTCTGGTCTGAAACATGCAGGACAGGTTTTTAAAGTGATGGCTATAGGTTGTTGGCAGCACACAATCATATTGATGAGCTATCATCACATTTATTCTAGTGGAATCACACAGCTAAGCTCTTCGGTTTTGTTTCATTGCTGTGAACTATGTTGGCATCGGAATAGTTTCTGTCCTTGGAGAGGTCTTCGGGTGTTGGACCTGAGTTTGGTGCGTGTCAGGATGCTCCGAGCCTCCTCGTAAGTCACTCCGATCAGGGACTCTTTGTTGATGGACACCAGCTGATCCCCGACCTGCAGCCTGCCGTCCTGAACCAGCACAAACACAAACACAGAGTCAGAGCAGCTACTGGGACTCAGTTTCTCATATCAGGGCAGCCGACGCACATCATGGATGTTTTATTTTAAAGGATTAAAAAGAAAGATTAAAAAGTTAGTGACGATATTTTCTGAAGTCATGTTTTGTCTGTTCTCTGAAACAGAGCACTGAGGAAGGCCCCACATAAATGACAGCTAACTGCTGTTTTGTGCCTTAACCATGAGGCTGGATTCACACAGACCTCAAGACCAAAGCGGGAACTTCCATTTCACTTCTGTGTGAACATGTGGAAGAACAATGGAGAGCACAGGCCGGACACATGACAGCGTCTGAAGTGCGTCACCTTTGGGACAAAAGTCTGTGTGAACCCAGCTCTTTAATGTGGTTCACATTCTTCTTATTTATGTTTTATCTTGGGAATGAAGCGGTTCAGTTAGTGATTTTCTGTGTTGTGAGTTAAAAAATGGAGAAGGACGCTAACCTTCTGGCAGTCTCCTCCAGGCACTATTTCCTGAATGAACACCATTGGTCCTTCGGCACGACTGGCACCGCCCTTGATGACGAGCCCCAGGCCTGTTCCCTTGGCAACGCATATCAACTGAATGATACTGTCACTGAGGAGACAGAGGGAGGTCGACACTGAGCATGATTACAAAGCACAGAGCCGCCACCACTCACGCTCAGCCCCACAGAGTAACCTCTCACCCCCCATCCACCTGAACCTCCTGATCCTCCTCATCCTCCCCATCCTCCTCGTTTTCCCAGTACTCCTGATCCTCCTAATTCCCCTCATCCTCCCTGTACTCCTCGTCCTCCAGATCTTCCCCGTCCTCCTGATCCTCCCCGTCCTCCTGATCCTCCCCGCTCTCCTCATCCTCATCCTCCCTGTGCTCCTGATCCTCCCCGCTCTCCTCATCCTCCCTGTGCTCCTGATCCTCCCCGTCCTACTCATCCTCCTCACCCCCACTCCATCCTCCTCTGTGAAACTGCTGAAGATGCTTTTCACTATTTTTAGTTGTTGCTGGTGTTCCCATCCTGCACAATCACAGTTTAACAGTTTATATAACTGCCTCCTAGAAACCAACTCTGCAGAGAAGCTACGTATTAGACTTCTGAACACTTCACACTGCACGTACACTGGAGTGGTTCACAACCAGAATCAGAATCTGGACTGAAATTAAGCTTTACGCATGTCAAACACTGAGAAATGGTATTTTACATTCTCCTGTTGTTACTGGAATCATTTCCTGTGCTCATTATTGAGGTTTTCTTTGCCTGCATTTTAAATGAAACGTGCCACTGAAATAATGAAAGGTTCTGTAGTGTTTCATTGTGATCAAATAATAATTAGGTACATTTCAGGAAGCTGTCATAAAGTCATTTCTCAAATTTGCATCTTGACAAAAGGCAGCTGTGTTTAAATAGATTCCTAAATGTTGAAACCCAAATTCACTTTGTTATTGCAAACTTTAATACAAGGAATTTATCTTCTAATTCATCATGATTAAACAAATCTAATGCTATTTGCTGTCTATATATTTAACTTCCGGCTCCCTGTGGAGTGTTGGAGCGTTGGAGCACATTCCTGAGTGTGGGCCCCACTTTTGCTTATTTTGTGCAGCTGCATGAAGACACACGTGCACACGTCACACTACTGCACTGACCTGCAGGTGGCAGTAACACACCAGGATATTGAGCAATGCACCAAAAATGCAATGAGGAGGTCACCACATTAGGATGTTCTGTTGACTAAACTCCACTTGGTTCACTAATACTGTGCAATTTGGGCTAATTGACTTTAAATGCTTTTTCAAAATATAACTTTATTAACAGACTAAAATCAAGCACCCATGAGGACCAAGAGGAAGAGATATCTGTAAAGGGTTAAATCTGCTGCCACCGTCTAAGCCCTACCTGAAGGCGTGTGTGGGCGTGTGCACGGTGCAGGGGGCGCTGTGGGTGTAGGCAGTGACCCCCTCTTTAGGACTGAGGAGCTGGGGGCTTTCTGATCTGGAGGAGGAGGAGGAGGAGGCTGTGTCCGTCAGCTTACCTAAACAGAAACCAGAGAAGAAGAAAGACAAGAAGAGGAGGAGGAGGTGGGAGGAAGGTGGAGGACGGGACGAAGGGCGAGAGGAGAACAGTCAGATTCTAACACTGATGATCTGAAAGTCTAATGACAGTGCTGAAGGTGTGAAGACCTGGACACTGAGGACATATTTAGTTTCTGCAGTACGTTTCTAAAGTAAAGACATTTACAGAAAGTGCAAGTCACAACATTTGCACAAAGCTGGAGAAATGACCTCTGGATATTTTTAGAAGTTATATTTTAGGAGTCTGCATATTTTTACAAAGTGTGAACCAGGACAGGTGGTAATGACGGTTGTCAGAACGTCAGGAGATTAGTGGAGACCAGGACATTTTTAAAAAAGGAAGTTTTTTGTCTTTGTGTAGTAAAAAGGTCCAGTCAGGCTTCACTTCATCAGAGGGCTGATTGAGGGATTGAGTTTCTAGTTAATGTGAATTTGAATAAAAAGTGTAACTTGCATGTTTTTACCTGTGGAGAGCTGAGTGGGAGAGATTCGCCCTGGTGATGTGACGTTATTGGAGCCGTACTTCTCCATCAGCTCAGCAAACTCCCTCCTGTAAAAATACTTAGATGTGTGAGCGTATGTCTCCCTCACATGGCCACTGAGGAAACCTGAGGTCACTCAGTGTCACCGTCTGATCTGGATTTGATTGGATCGGCTGTTAATGCCTTTTGAAACAGGATCTGCACAATCACTGAGACAACAGAGTTGACAGACAGGGGTCACCCGTCTCACCTTTGCACTCTCCGTGTCCATAACAACCACACACTGACTCCAGGAGTCAGGTGCAGCCCGTGAAAGGAACGACCAAAATATTTTAAAAAGGGATCACAGCAAAGGGTTCACACACGACAAATCAAAGCTGTGAAAAACACAAAAATGAAATTCATCTGGAAAAAAAAATATCCCTAAATTCCAAACAATCACACATTTACACACATTGAACATACAGAGATGTTGTTAATGTATTACAGATTAAAAACTTTTGGTACAAATGAAAAACTTGTTCCTAGCCTCTGGTATTTTGGACTGTACGTCTGACCGGACTTTTGATTTGTTTCATTTATGTATGACTTTTATAAATGTGTGATTATTAGCACTGCCACACTGGTCACACTGGTTTCTGCCTCTATGCTCGGCCCTGGTGAGGTTTATTTCATAGAGCAAACAACCTGGACTTTAATGCAAACACAGTGAAAACAACATTAACTTAATTAAAAAGTCAAAGCATTTGATATCATGTTTCTCCCTCGGTGTTGTTGTCTCGTTTTATTGAGAAACTAAAATACACAGATTACAACACAAGCACAACCCTAGCAACCTAACAACCCTAACTATTTTTAGGCCCTGATGAATCATGGAAAATCCCTGCTGACTCACATACATTACGTGTTTACACAATTATTCTACTAGTTCAGGCTCAGGAGGTGATTTAATTGGTTCTTTAAGATGCAGCAGAACCAAAACAAGCATCCAGAGCCCCACAAGTTTCTCCATGAGGCTGTGATGTTCATTACGCACCAGAAAAATAAAAACTGTTGGCACCAACAGCAGCTGTGACAAACGGTCCTTGAACTTCCAAACCAAACCTCTGACTTTTCATGTCTGTACCACAGCTTAAAATGACTTAATCCACAGTTTCCATCCTCAATCCCATTCAGCATCCTGGACTCACCAGACTCCACCAATAAGCTTTTCCTGTTTCTGTCCAGTGAACCTGTGAGGACAGCAGCACCAAATCCCCGCTGCATGATTGCATCATGGCGTCCTTGCAGTGACCCGCTCTGCCGCTCGGGGCCAGCTGCAGATAATAATCATAATTTGGTTTAAGTGTGAAAGTAATTTCTGCAACAATCGAGGTCGAGCTTTGATGTGTCGCCACAAAACTACTTTCACACACACATGCGGTACACAAACACACACACATACAGGCTGGTTTGGTTGTGTAATAATAAAAATGAGAGGACTCCTGACTCCGGCCGAGCTGGGACGACCTTCGTCTGCAGCCACAACAACACGGTCACTTGCTGTCAGCTGCTGTAAGCTGTTTTTATCAGGTCACACCTCAAATCACCTTCTGTTCCTCAGTGAATCACATCTGGCCGGTTCCCACTGACGCCTCCAGACATTTCTCTGTGCACATCTGTCCTTCAACACGTCTAATGCCACCAATGTGTCAAGCTGGTTAAAGCTGGTTAACAGGCTAAAAACAGTACATGACAGCTGACTTAACCAATATTTCTGGTAATAACTAAAAAGTCCGAATGAGAGGAGGTTAAACACAGTCTCATCTGGTAGGAGGGACAAACCTTAAACCCCAAAAAACAACTCCAGTCTGCAGCCTGGAAACAGGCCGCCTGCTGGTGTTTTTGATAAACCCAGCGCTGCTTTGCATCTCAGATCAGTTGGAAGTCCTTTCCTGAGCAGACACACTGTGGACAGACCTTAGAGCGTCCCTATTGTGTCAGGCTGCGTTTGTCTCAATGTGGCAGGCTGACGTGGGAAAGCACGGGGACAGCAGAGTGCCAGGTCAGTTTACCTCCTGCTGGTGAACCACAGGAATCTGCCTGTCGCCTCAGAGTTTACGCCAAGGATGGATCAAACTCCTGACGAGCTCCAGTTCTATGGGCAGTCAAAGCTTCAGGTTCCACCCTGTGTCTGAAAAGGCCAGCTGGTGTCAGAGAATCTCACAGGGGCTGGGTCAGTTTATTAGGAACCCCTGTGTCAGCTCCTCCTCCATGAAGGTGACAGTGCTCAGTTTGGGGTCAGACTGCTTCACAGATGTTCATTCACCCATTCATTGTTTGTGCTGCTGTTGGACTGGATCTGTTACACTGAGAGCTGGTTCTGGTATTTAGCCCAGAGTATATGGCGGATGGATATATTATAATATATACCTGTCAGTATAAGGCAATACAATCTTACTGCAGCAGGACTAATTTTACGTTGCTCAAATTAAGTGAACAGATCATGATCACCAGACCAGAAGGTGTTCTCAGTAACCTCAGGTTTTGAAACCTCAGATGTGTATTTCATGTCACTGAAAATAACAGACACCAGTGACTCCGGGGTTAAAGAAGCTAATGTGAAAATGAAAGTTTCACAGGAAAAAATTAAGCATTTCTTTACCTGGATTCATCGTCTCTGGCAACCAGCAGGGACATGTGATTAGAGAGTGAGGCGGTCCTCAAGATCTCCACCGCCCTATCAGGAAGCAACACGAAGCCACGACCATTACCAACTGTCCCGTAACCTCTGACACACGTCATCAATGCTCTTTATTCAGTGTAAAACTAAAGGATGAGTCAATCCACTCAAACGCACACAGGTAAACTCACCTCTCATTGGTCACCCCTATCAGACTGATGTTATTCACATCCAGAATCAGGTCACCTGACTTCAGCCGACCTGGATTCAGACAGGAGAGGGAGGATGATGAGAACAAAATCACTCTATCTTTCTCCAGAACAGGGCAAAATATCAAACATGACCCACCATCCTGAGCTGCCAGGCCCCCAGCTATCACCCGCTTGATGAAGATGCCGAAGTCCTCTCCCGTTAGCTCCCTGTAGCCTCCAATTATTTTCACACCTGTGAACGTGCACAGACGAGCTCCGGTCAGTTAAACTGCCTGAACTCAACACAAATGATCTGTTGATATTTGCTGACACTGCTGGTGAAAATGCAGCATTTTCACATTCTGAGCTGCACCTACATTAATAACGATTCAGAGGTCAAAGAGGTCAGCAGGCAAATGCTTACCAAGCCCCTTCCTGCAGTCGCAGAACTCCAGTCGCTGTACGGCTCGGCTGATGCCGTGTGGGCCCATGATCGTCCTGGCAACAAGCAAAAACACAACAGATTCAAAAACATGTCAACATCCGACTCTCTCTCCTCTGCCGCACAAAATAATCAAATCACAGGGTTTTATCATTGTCTCCTCCCTCCCTCCTCCACACAGCCACATCCAAACCAATCAAATCCGTCGCAGAACCACACTGTGACCTGGATGTTAGGAAGCTCCAACAGACAGTGATTAAAAAAAACACTCATAGCAAAATTACAAGGCAGTTATTAGTGCGTATCCTTCACAGCCCCCTTGCTGACTCGACTCGTGTGTTTGTAGAGTTACAGGGGAGAAGTTTTCTCAGACGTGGTTAACATGACCCTGTTGTCTGATGGTCCCGTCCTGAGGCTCAGCTCAACATCAGAGCGGAGCGAGCAGAGGTTGTTTCAGGCGTGTGTGTGTTTGTGTGTGTGCTTGAATCCAACAGCAGATTCATCCACCCGTGAGCCAAAATATAATTTAAAACCCTCTGTTGAGGTTCTTTAACATCAGGGGAAAGCTGCAGGTGTTTTAGGGTTAAAGATCAAACACAGCACTGCAGCAGGGATTTAATGACTCAGTGTTTGGGTGCAGTCGTACCAACGTTCACTTCACTTTGTGTCTTTTACATAAATGCCTGAGCCACTGTTAATCTACAAATATCGATTAATGCACCTTTAGTTATCCAACCTCTGCAGTGAAGGAACCTGGTCTCAGTTATGGAAAGTTTTACAGACAGACTTGGACTTGTACCTGTTTATATGAGACTTTTCTTCGACTTTCCCCAAAATCCCTAAAAGTTTTAGTCAACAGAAACGTGTCTTTCCAGAAAGGTTTTGACTACAAACCTCACTGTCCATATATAGAATTTTTTTTTTTACAAAGGGTAAAAAATACAGAGACTTGAAAAGGTGCTCCACATATCGAGTGGAGCCTTGTTTGCTACGTGTAGAACTACATTAGTCTTTGAGCTGTACCTCGGCTTCTGCAGTGGAGTAAAAAGTACAAAATTTTCCACTGCGGCGTAGTGAAGGAGAGAACAAGGTCTCCATAGAATCCAAAGAACCCCTGTCAGACTGACGGCTCTGACGTCAGCTTGTTTTTTCTCCTTCATTTGCTGTGAGGCGGCTCTCAGGAAACCAGGATACATATACTGTGTGTTATGTAAGGGATACCATAGAGTCAAATGGATGAATAAAGAGGTCACGCCAAACTCCCTGCAGAGGCTTATTTTGAATTTATCCATCTTATGACAAACCACCAGGCCAATAGATCATGTAAATATAAGACAAGGTGTTGATTTAAGAGACATTACACAGTAAGAAGTAATCTGACACTTATCAAGTTAAAAATTCTTTAGCATTCATCATGTGCACTGGCTATGAAAATCCTTCAGAAAGACATAATACACATCAAAAAACAACCTGTGAATAATTAGATAACATAACTAATTCTGCTGCTGCCAGCCTCACTACCAGTCCAAACCATAAAAACACAACTTTACTGTTCTTTAAGAAACAGCTTTCACTTTGTTCTGAGAGTGATTCTTTTATCTAAGTCAGGAGGGCTTATCCTGAGTATGTGGGCCGTTTCAGGACATCTCAAACTGTCAGGTTCAGATTTACAGTGTCAGACGTCCATGGGCCCGGACTCAAACTCATTACTGACATGCAGCGATACAATGTGAAGGTACAGTACTTCACTGTGCAGCCATGTGCCATCACTAAAATCTACAAGTTATCTGATTTAGAAAGGTCCCAAAACCTCCGGGAACCCAACATGCCTACGTTTATTTTCCACACCCAATCAGAAAGTCAGCTGAGGACAACCAGAGCCGCTCTGGAATAGACCAGAGGATCATCAGAGTCCCTGGGGTGTTAGACACATTGACACACAAACCTGAGACCAGCAGCACATCATACACTCAGATTATCATTTAGAACTGGTCCAACTCAGGTCTCAGGTGTTGTTAAGCAGGAACTGAATGGACCCTTGAAAACAGGCTCACTTGATTAGTCTGAATTCCTTACAGGAAGTCAATTAATCAGTGTCCTTTGAGTTTTTTCTTGTTCTAAGAAAACCAAATGTACCAGCTGCAAACAACGAACCCAGCTGCTGGGACACAAGGGAGCAATTAAACTGATCACTTAATACCTGATAATCTGTATTACCTGCCGCTAGTGATTAACATCACACACAGGCCGGCTGCCAGGGGAACACGCTAACGCCACTGCAGAGCCACAAAGCCAGGACCAACACCCACTGAGCAGTTTCTGTCACTGGTTTCTAATCTAACTTCAATGACAGAGACATGCAGTTTCATCCTGACAGGTACCTCACTGTTAACAACATATCAAGACTACAGTTCCACAGCTTTCTCTTGTTCTGCAACTGAAATGAACCAGTTTGTTACTGTTGAACATCTTTCAGTAAAACTCAATTACCCCACAGGAAGAACACAGGCATCACAAAGCTTGACTAACTTTGACTGTGGGCTAAAATTACATTTTTACTAATAAAATGTTCTTAGAAATATGCTGCTTATGTTTTTATCAACACGACAAGGAAATGCCACAGAATGTGCATACCAGAAAAATATGCAAAACATTTTGTATCAAAACAAAGAAAGGAAGATGTGGAAATAACAGAGATCTGTGCTGTGAGGTTTCCACAGAACTACATCAACACTTTTCTACCAGTCAGCGTCAGTGAAGAACATCTCCGTGTGAAGATTACGGTTTGGGGTTTACATATTTAATCTGCTCCTGTCGCTTTGCCGTCTCTCCCTGTGTGTTCCACTGTCACATAAAAACAAGAGCGGGATAAAAGCGAGAGACTCCCTGCAGAAAAGCACAGCAGAGAATTGAGTCATGCATATGGATCCATGTGCTTGACAGGTCATTAGCAGTCACAGGACACTGTGTGATAAACAGAAGCTGCTGCAGCTTCAGTTCCAACAGGGTCATCAGGTGAGAAGCGTCAGCTGTTTCAGCTAAAACCTGGTTTCAAACAAAATAACGAGTTTGTGTCAAAATGAACAATACTGTTTGTTATGTTTCACCTGACCATGTCCATACTATATGTTTTACTGTGTGTGACAAGAGCAGAATGTCAGTATCAGTTATCACATGACTGTAACTATTCGAGAAAAACATACAGTTGGAACCATTCAGACGGAAAATCTCTATTGCAGGCCCAGTGACAGTAGGACTGCGATTCAGACGAATGAAATTATTTAAAAGTACTCCATTACAAAAATATAAATTAGAATTATTATCAACAAATTATTAAAAAAGAAAAAAACGAGAAAGTCTCCTGTGTGTTTTTAGAGTTTCTGAAAACTTTTCTTACCTGATAACATCGATCTCATAAGGGGAAAAGCAGCAAATTCGACAGTATGAACCAAACAATGTCTGACATTTTGCTTGATAACTGACTTCAAGGATTAATCAGTTAATAAACTGTACTGAGTCATTCTTAAATCTACTAAGCTCTTTAAGAAAAAGTGTTTGTGTGAGCTGAAACATAGCTGGGTTTTTTTAACATTTTTACATCCCAACATTCACATTTATCTCACATTAAATGTCCAACATGAAGCTGTAAAAAAAACACCAGTACCTACAAAACCTCCCTCTGAAACCTGCTGCAGGAAAAGCAGAAAGTCAAAAAAGAGATATGTACAAATGAGCCGTCATGACTAAAACTGTTGGTATTGTCCTTTAAAGCATCGCGTACATGCATGACCCAGAACAGTGACCAAGCATGTGGACTTAAACTCAGAGGCATCTGCCAGTAAACAGGCGGTAAGCCCAGTTCACCTCTGAAGTCTGACGCACATGATCCACCGCTGCAGGCAGCCAAGGCAGAAAAACAAAAGCTGGCAACCGTATCAAGGAGCCAAGTTTGTTGTGTTTTAGAAAAAGGAGAGAAGTAAGGAAAGAAGGAAAGAAGGATCTTACCAGTAGAGCAGAGACAGCCTATCGAATCGCTCTGCGTCCTGAGGGAGTAATGGCATCGCACAACAGTCTGGGAGCAATAAACCCACCAACCAGCCACACATACACACTCACACACAAACACAAGCCGCCATGAGACAGCAGCGAGAGGTTCGGAGGAGGAGACGGGATGAGATGAGACGGCGGAGCGGTTCAAACCAGGTCGGCGTGTGTGACCGGAGAGAGAGGAGAGGGATGGAAATCCGCCTAGACAGGGAGAGACACACGCTTACCTTTACTCACTAATCCATGCTGATACCCGTCCGTCTGAAACACACACACACACACACACACACACACACATACAGATGAAACATCAAACTACAAAGGCTTCATTTTCTGAAGACGTGTCCTTTCTCCAGCTGAAAGATTAAAGCTTTAGACTTACAAACACTGGAAGGAGCTTAAAGTGTGTTTTTCTTATGTTTATACCTCAGCCCGGCACTGCACTGACTGCTGTCTGTGCAGGCTGTTTTCACATTCCTGCAGTCAAACATCAGCTCATTTACTGTGAAATAAATAATAAACTGCCAGTTCATATGGTTTTTCCTCAGACAAAGTCCATTTACGTTGTTAAATGTTCTCTAAAGCACATTGGCTCTTACTCTTCTCACTAAAAAAAGGGCTAAATATATAAGTACTGTTGTAAATTGTAAAAATATTCAAACTGCACCCAGAAATGCAGAATGACAGTAAATTGAGTAAATATACAAGGAAAATAGTATTTTTCTGTGAAATGTGAAGTTCAAACTGGCAAATAACATTGATAAAAATCACCTGTAAAAACCTGCAGACTCCAGGGAAACTTTTGGGATTATTTACCTTTATTTTAGACCCAACATACGGTTTGTGCTAAGGTTAGCCGAAGTTAGCTAACGGTTAGCCTGCGGCTAACAGCCAGTTTCCCGCTTGTCACCAAATAACATTTTGGATCAACAGAAAAATGAAGAAATACTCACATGCTGTCAAACTGTTGGTAAGACTGTAAAAACAGTCGTATATATTCTTTATAACGCCGTGAAAACGCAAAAACGTAATTATTAACTTTACAAACCGTGGTGTAAGCCACCGGCTACAAGCTAACTGCTAGCTAACGCTAGAGCTAAAGGATGCTAATCTCAGGAACCAGTGTGAGGCTCACGTTAAACATAATATAGCTAGACATTAGACATATTAACATATATAATAATATATTTTTACAAAGAAGAGTATTTTTATATGCAAAAAGATTCTTAGTCTCAAAAGAATATTCAGAAACTAATAGCTAACAACACTGAATGATTTAATTTCTTTTTTTCTTTTCTCGTGTGGTGTCCGACAGCTATTGTGTGATTGGTCAGAAAATTGAAGTGGGCGTAGTTAATGCGGAAAGCGGAAATGTTTTTCCCGCTTTTTCCGCTGCCGGTTGTCATAGCAATGGATAGTTTTGAGGGACAGCAGCCAGAGGCGGTGAGGAAGTATGAAAATCTTTATAACACATCCTGTAAGAGATATGAAGTATGAAAATCTTTATAACACATCCCGTAAGAGATATGAAGTATGAAAATCTTTATAACACACCCTGTAAGAGGTATGAAGTATGAAAATCTTTATAACACATCCTGTAAGAGGTATGAAATATGAAAATCTTTATAACACATCCCGTAAGAGATATGAAGTATGAAAATCTTTATAACACATCCCGTAAGAGATATGAAGTATGAAAATCTTTATAACACACCCTGTAAGAGATATGAAGTATGAAAATCTTTATAACACATCCTGTAAGAGGTATGAAATATGAAAATCTTTATAACACATCCTGTAAGAGGTATGAAATATGAAAATCTTTATAACACATCCTGTAAGAGGTATGAAATATGAAAATCTTTATAACACACCCTGTAAGAGGTATGAAATATGAAAATCTTTATAACACATCCTGTAAGAGGTATGAAATATGAAAATCTTTATAACACACCCTGTAAGAGGTATGAAATATGAAAATCTTTATAACACATCCTGTAAGAGGTATGAAGTATGAAAATCTTTATAACACATGAAGAGACACAAATATAATTCGTGGAAAAAGGTAGGCCAAACATTGTGTATGGAGGAGAGTGGGTGTGTGTGTCGTAAAAGATGGCGATATCCGCTGAATTGTAGTTTCTGTCAGATTCCCACAAAAAAAGTGTTTTTATATTAAATGTAAGGTTCAAACTGGCAAACATCATCGATAAATCACCTATAAATACCTGCTGACTCCAGTGACTTTTGGGATTATTTACCTTTATTTTACATCCGACATACGGTTTATGGTAACATTAGCCGAAGTTAGCTAACGGTTAGCCTGCGGCTAACAGACAGTTTCCTGCTTCTGTCACCAAATAACATTTTGAACCCAAAAAAAAATCAATACTCAAAATCAATGCTGTCAAACTGTTGGTAAGACTGTTGAAATAGTCAAATATGTTCTCTCTCTCTCTCTCTCTCTCTCTCTCTCTCTCTCTCTCTCTCTCTCTCTCTCTCTCTCTCTCTCTATATATATATATATATATATATATATATATATATATATAAAATATTTAACTTAGTTGCCTTTTTAGTCCATTCCACCACCACATTGGGTCATTGGGTGCACTTAGAGAGCCAAAGCTGGAGAATCTTTACCTCTTCAGGCATGACCCTGAGAACACAAGTGTCAGACCCAGTCTCTGCATCAGAGAAGGGACCTGCTCTATAGACTCAAACTGAACTGAGCCTATCAATGTCCAAGAGTAAAAAAAAAAATCACTTCATCTTAAATGTTACTGTTGGGACATGAACTACACCTGTGCCCCCCGAGTTGGTTTATTTGAAGAGATCAGTCAGTAGCCTATTGAAGATTCTATACTTTTATTGTTTCCACATCAAAACAGATTACATGAGCAAATACAGTCAGATATATCTGGAGTTCTGTGACACTATTTCTAATGCATGTAGCCACAGAACTGAAAACAAGGAAACACACAATGGTTATATAATCTGATTACGCCCTTCTCAAATGTAACTCTTGCTGCTCAGCTCGTTCCCATATATGGCCTTTACATCAGCGTATGCTCAATAATATTTCACCTCCTATATATGGTCTCTACACCAGTATATGCTCAGTAATATTTCACTTCCCATATATGGTCTTTACACCAGTGATTACAATAATTCAATCTTTTATCTTTGACCCCTCACATTACCCATCAGCAAACATAAAGTTGCAACAAAACAAAGTTTCTACAAATATCAACTGACTAAAACAAACTAAAGCACCATAAGGATATAGGTTCTTACTCCTGTCAGTAGCAAACTGTTCATAAAGTGGTTCATGAAGACATCTGCCAGAGAATTAGAAATTATGGGAAAGGCATAAGTTTCTCTTTATATATTTTGCTCTGCCCTCTGCTTCTTTCCAGAACATAGTCAATGTTATTTCTTTTTGTAAGAATTATACCATCATATCATCACTTAACAATCTGTTTCCAGTCCTTATGCATGCATCCTTATGCTTGTCCTTATGGCATTCAGCACCATGGTATTAAACAGTTTCAGAAATGCAAAAATGATGTGCACAAACTTAATAAAGTCAAAAGTAAGGAGCAGAAAGAATCAAGCTAGAAGTTACAAACAGTAATAAGTACAAATAACAATGTAAGATCTAGAAAGAATAGGAAAATATACAAAAAGGGTATTTCAATCAAGTCTCAATAAGTATTACATATGGTCTTTAGAGAGGATGTGTCCGAGGTTGGAGAATGGAAAGTTTTTGTCATGTTTCACCAACAGTAGAGAAAAATCATGTAGCATCTTGTGGAGCAGCCCAGACCACCTGCTAAGGCCCTCTATGTATGCTCTGATAACCACATCCTGTGCTTTTGACCAGGGACAGGAAATAGCCTGGCAGGCAGCACCCAGAACTCAGGTGATTTGTAATTGGTCAATTCTATCACCCCATATGGACATAAGCTGATCTATTGGTTGATTTTCAGTTGAGTTTGCCATTTCCAACTATTGCATGCTAAACTAAGTGTCAGTATAGTTGTGACCAGTGAAGCTTTGGAGCAGAGCAAAGCTTTTCCTCTACCAGAAAGTTTGATACCACATGCTGAGAGATTTCACTCACAGACGGTGAATTGATTAGACGGACTACATACATCTATCGATTGAGAGATAAGTGTCGTTAAGTTGACTTTTCTTTTGAATGTGTGGAAACTCTATCCAGCAAACAGCAGTACAGCAGTTATATGTATAGGGCAAACATTAATTACACCATACTGTCATTTGCTTGCTTGTGTGTGCAAGTCTTTTTTCTTACCTGAAGACTGACAATGTCTAAAAGCTTTTTGCATGTACCCGTATTGTTCCGAATATAAGACAGTATTTTTTTGTTTGTAGCAGGGGAACTGAAATCCCTCTCATTTTTATTATATTAACCCTTTGATACATTTTTGTGTATTTTGATTTTAATTTCCAGCTCTTTTTTTTTTCATTTTTTCATGCATATTGTGAGTAATCAATGCCAGATTATGCATTTTTAAGTTTTTTTTTTTTTTTTTCATGGGTTCGTAAATTTTCGCCTATTTATAACGCTGTAAACCAAAATAGTAACATTGAGTATCCTTCGCACAAAAATGTGCACATTGAAAACCATTTTAATCACTATTTTTGACCCTGCACTTATAAAAAGCATAAAGCATGCATATGATTATATATCTTGTTTTTGTTCATGTTTTGTTATAATAAATAATATAATAAATAACAAATAAATAATAAATATAAAATAGATGTTACATGGGCAAAAGGTGTGGCTGTTTGTTACAGCACAAATGACTATTTGGTATCTATCCATAAATAATCCAGTTTGCATGAAGTATACTGAAAATACATAATTTATTATGCTTTTTTTGGTCATAAAATGAGGGTGCATGATGACAAAAACATGGCAATTTAAGGGTTAAAATAAAAAAAGAACCATGCATATTTGATATGTATGATTAGGGCAGATGCTGGTCTACCAAAAAAAAAAGTTTGATAATAATCCATCCATCCATCCATCTTCTATACCCGCTTTTTCCTGAAAGCCAGGGTCACGGGGATCAGCTGGAGCCTATCCCAGCTCTCTTTGGGTGAAAGGCAGGGGTCCACCCTGGACAGGTCCCCAGTCCATCACAGGGCCACATAGAGACAAACAACCTCACACACTCACACTCACTCCTATGGGCAATTTAGAGTCACCAATCAACCTGACATACATGTTTTTGGACTGTGGGAAGTTTGATAATAATAATTTATATAATTTTTATAGTTTGATTTTTCCGCACACATTTTTGTGGGACATTAACGTAACTTTTTTGAAGCTGCGTCAAAGGGTTAATATAACTCCCTATTACTCATGAGAGTTAACGCACACGACACTCACAGCACACAGGAACTAGGATGCAACTTCATATTCAGAACAGGACTAATTCTGTGGCTTCTCTTCACGGAAGCTTACAAACTTGCGTGTTTCTCAGAAGTACAACTATTCAAGTGCATCATGGGTAATATAGTCGCTGCTTGCAACGGGACTTTTTTACAATATCCTTAAGGTGTAAAGAATGAGCACCTCATCGCTTTAATTCCCCATCTCTCGTGCTCCTCGATGCTGCATATACATAATCCTGTTTGGTATCTATTGAATCTGCTAGTTTGGATGTTTTCATTCATCTAGGAGACATGACTTCAGATAATATAGAAGTGGTGGCAGCTCTGGGTCGTCCTTTTACCCTGGGGATGCTCTATGATGCAAGAAGAGATGAAATCATTCCAGGTAAGATGTGACTAGCTGTTACATTGCAGTTCAGTCCAGGTATCACAGATCTTTTTGAGGAAGTTGAATAAATTGATAATTAACCAGAATAAAGACTCTACTAATTTAATTTAATTATTCAGCACAAATACAATAAAATGCTCACATTAATGTGATTCTTTTTCTTCACTTTAAACACGTAAATTATAAAAGTGCACACATTGTTGGGTCTACTATAAAATACAATGCAGGCCAGTTTAAAAGAGAAAAAATAATTAAAAGACTAATTACATGAAATGTATTTTTCATTTGCATTCCTAGTTTCCTTATATTTGCTAATTTTTTTTTCTATTTTGATTATTGTCGCAAAAGTAAAAATGGGTTTGCACCCTTTTAAAACTAATTAACATAAAAATATTAAATATTCAGATTTTAAAATAATCTGTCATCTCATAAAATAAACCTTTTACAGTATTATGGTGAAGAGATTTTACAGAAAATTAACTGAAACCATAGAAAAACCTTTGCTATGTTACTGTAGTAACTATATTTTTTTATATATTGCCATGTCCCACTGAAAACATACCTCACTATCATTCTTGTACTATGGATGAGCAGTTTTGTGCCAAAATCAAATGTTAATTGCAGAAAACCTTCCCCTCACCACCACCACCAACCTTCCTCTGCAGTTAGACTTAGACTGAATCTATTAATCCACAAGGGAAAGAGCTTTGAAAGTTATTGTTGTTCCTTCTCTCACAACTTTTGTTACATATTTATTTGCACTATTGGTGATTTCTCCGATGTTCTTGAGAAATAGTTTTTCTTTTTAACCAAACTGTGCCTGTGATGTTTTAAAGGCATCATGCCGTGGGATGAGGAAACTGTACAGAAGTACACAAAGGAGTGTGATCATCATGGCAGTGAGTTTAAAGTCTTTACGTCTGACTCCATGGAAGAAAAGTCCTTCCTGCTGGATGTTGGTGCTTCCCTGAAACTCAGTTTTTATGGTGGACTGATTGAAGTTGGAGGATCTGCCAAGTATCTGAATGATAAGAGGAAATCCCACAATCAGAGCAGGGTGACGTTTCAGTACAAGGCCACCACCTCCTTCAAAAAGCTGTCAAAGATTCTTGATGTAGCCAGAAACACCGATCAAATAAATCATGTTAAGGGCTTAGCCACACATGTGGTCACCGGAATCCTGTATGGAGCAAATGCTTTCTTTGTGTTTGACAGTGAGAAGTTGGACACCAGCAGCATTCAGGATGTCCAGGGCAACATGGAAGCTGTGATAAAGAAGATCCCCTCATTTAGCATTGAGGGTGAAGCCAACGTGAAGCTGACTGATGAAGAAAAAGCTCTGATTGATAAATTTTCCTGCAAATTCTATGGAGATTTCATTCTGGACAGCAACCCCACAACATTCGTAGATGCAGTGAAGACCTACCAGCAACTCCCAAAGCTCCTGGGAAAATCAGGTGAGCGTAGTGTTCCATTGAAGGTCTGGATGCTGCCACTGAAGACTGTGGCTCCAGATGCTGCCAAGGTAATGAGTGTGATCAGCATTGGACTTGTGAGGAAGGCTGGAGATGTTCTGGAAGATGTTAAGGAGTTGGAAATAAGATGCAATGATTGTCTGGAGGACGCAGTCGTCAACAGTTTCCCACAGATTCAGAAAAAGGTCAAGAGGTTCCAAAACCTGTGTAAGGACTACGCAGCAGCAGTCCAAGAGGAGATAGCAAAGAAACTTCCCTCGATCAGAGCAGGTGATGAAGATGAGAGCTCACTAAGAAAAGTCTTTAAAGACAGAAAGAGGTCACCTTTCAGTCAGGAAAACCTCAGCAGCTGGATGGATTCTGTAGAGAGAGAGATCAACATCATCAGCTCTTGTGTACAGATGATGGAGGGAGTGAAGATCGTCCCAAATCAGTCTGAACTGGACAAAAAGATTCTTGATCCAGGTGTAGAGGAAGTTTTCTCCTTTGTCTTCACCTCCCTGGAAACTGCTGACCCCTTCCATCAGAAACTGGCCGACTATGTGGATCACTTAGAACCACAGAGTCCTGGAGGGGTCAAAATACCCAAACAGGACCAGTGGTGCTTCTCAGATGAAGTGACGACCAAGATGAGAGAAAAGGCCAAAGTTTTCAGTGAGTTTGTCAAAGGTCAGAAGAGCAACAGCAGAATCTGTTTCCTTGTTGCAGCCATTACAAATGAGAAGCACAAAGGAGGGAGCATCTACCACTACAACGACTCCTCCCTCGTTACCGATGATTTCTCAAAGCCTGAGGTCCCTGATGTAATGAATATAACAGACAGGAGAGATTTAATGTGCTGTAAGTATTTTATTATGATTTGAGAACTTTCCTTTTTTCCACCATCATTGTAAACATGAACCTACTTTTCCTAACGTGTGATCCAAGCTGCAAAATGATTTAGATTTGGTTCTGACCAGGTCTCATTGTCTCCAACAGACGCCTGTGATCTCACCCTGGATCCAAACTCAGCACAGAACAACCTCATTCTGTCTGAGGGGAACAAGAAGGCGACACATGGTGTGAGTCAGTCATATCCTGACCATCCTGACAGATTTGATGTTTTTCATCAGGTCATGTGCAAAGAGGAGCTCACTGGGCGCCATTACTGGGAGGTGGAGTGGAGCAGTGGTGAGAGTGAAGATGTTGCTGTGGGTGTGAGCTACAGAGGAATGTGGCGGAAAGGCTACGGTGACGGGTGCAGGCTGGGCTATAATGTCATGTCCTGGTGTTTGGGCCACAGGTGGAATCCACCAAACCCTACTCTGTATGCAGAGCATGATAAGAAGGCCACATATCAGCCTGTCCCCTCTAGTGGCTTCTGCCAGGTGGGAGTGTACCTGGACTGGCCTGCAGGCACCCTGTCCTACTACAAAGTGTCAGCAAACACACTGACCCACCTTCACACCTTCTCCACCACGTTCACTGAGCCTGTTTGCCCATGCTTCATGATTTGGTGTGATAAAAACTATGTGTTCCTGCCCCTGTAAACCTAAAGCCACATGATTCACTCATGTCTCAGCAACTGGTCATGGTGAATTTAGCTTTTCACTGGTTACAAAACTGATCAATATCAGCAAATCAGTATCGAGAGGAATCGTTTCTACAGATCTCAAAATTAAATCTGGTAATCAGGGGGTCCTTTAGTAATTATCATTACTAATTATTAGTAATAATAATCATTCAATCTCAACTTGACCATGTTTTTCCTTGGAAGACTAGTATATAATAAAATGCCTTAGCAAAGTCTCTAATGAACGTCAGGATGGATTTCAAAGGAATGGTGGATAAGACTCACTCTGTTCTCAACAACAGGGAAGATAAACTTTGTTAAGGAGGAAATTCAGGAGTTTTCAGTGTATTCATGGTTCTGTCTAAACCTTTTGACACGGTGAACCACAGTATTTTGCTTAGAACGCAGTCTCTGTATGTGTTATATGACAAAAGGAAAACAATATGTTAGTGTAATGGATGGAGCTGAGATTTCTGGGGCATTAGATGCCAAATGTAGTTGGAAGGGTCAAATAAACTTAATCATGTAACCAAATCCTTTGTCAACCTGTAAAATAAGCAGATCAGCTCAGCAAAAATGTTTAAGCTTCTATTACAGTTTAGTTTTTCCTTCTCATTAGTTTTAGGACTTGACATTAACATTTACATGTATTTTTATCTATAAACGTCTGTATCATTCACATTATCTATCTCTAACTTCTAAAGGCCTTTTTCAGTTAAATTCTGTAATACACACATTATCATACACGTTAAATAACTAGAGCAACCAAATATTAAACAATCTAATTAAACTAACATAATATGTGTAATGGCAAAAATAATCTTTGACATCTGTTTTGTTTTGCTTATTTTTTATTTGAGATTTTATTTTGTGGTTGTGTATTTTTAAGTCATTTGTGGTGAGATGATATGAAAAGCCCCGACAAGATTCTTCTTTCACCTTCATCCTCATCTCTTTTAAATTTCATTGTATAATCAATGTCTTTGTTTGTGCAAATAAACAAATACAAATATTATTCTTTAAAGTTTGATGTGTGTGATTATGAACATTTAACATATAAACATGAAAAACTGGATGTAGTTTGGATCAAACAGACGTATCTAAATTGATATTTTGCTGACGGCCACATATTCATCCACCTGTCACACACAACAATCATCAGCAAATAAACGTAATAAACATCAGTGTGAGGAACCTGCAGCGAAGCTTCTTAAGAGCAGGCAAACAGCTGAATTCAACACAGAGAGAGAGAAATTCTCATTTCATTTGTCTGAGGACTCAACAGGATGAATCATCACTGCAAAAGCTTGAGATTAAACAGGCGGATGAAAAGAGGAAGGGCAGAAAGTGAGAGCTCTCTCTATCAGGATAGTAACAGTATTGTGGGTTAGGGTGTAGTACAGCAGAAAACAGCACCCTAGCATCCTCAAAGGACAAAAACCCTTAGATCCTAAGGCTCGAGAGCAGATTAGAAAAACTGGTTAGACTTGGGGTCAGGTCAGGGTGAAGGGAAACACACAGATACAGAAAACAGACTTCACCTCCTCCTGAGCCTTTAAATCTGAAGGAGGGTACACACCTGTGCAGGTGACTCTGCAGGTCAGGACAAAATCCAGGCAATAAAGTCCAGGATCTGTCTTCGGGCCTCTGTGATCAAACAGATCGATCAGGACAAGGAACTGAACTGGGAAATATTTTCATTAGAAATGTACAAACGTTCCTCCACTTCATTTGAGTCAGTGTCCAGTGCAGTGATCTTTGTACTTTAAAGGTTTAACTGGGTGATGTCTGCCTGAGAGAGGGAAGGTGAAATCTCAGAAAACCTGATGAATCATCCAAAAAAACCCACCATCAGCTCTGGAAATAACAAATGCTGAACAGCAACAAGGTAAATCCTGTGATTTCAAAACTTCCTCACTAGTTTCTACATTTGGCCCCAGAAAGGAAATAGTTTCAAAATCTCTGTGTCGGTTTGTGTTTTCTGCAGGACCTCGGCTACGACGCGCTGAGGACGTCAGCAGGTGTGCAAGTTACAGGAAACCACAGAAGAAAACACAACGTTAGTACAAGTTTATACAGACAAACTCTGTCTTTCACTCGCCTGTGACGTTAAATATAGATTTATGACTCGTTAAGTTTGAGCTCAGCCACACCGACAGACATTTCAGTCTGTGTGGGGGCCCAGTTAAAAGGTTCCTAGCATTTAAAAATCTAAAAGTAGAATATTGGCATCGAGCATCATGTCTACATTAATCAACAGCCATCTGATGTTCAATATTCTGCTTTTTGGGACTGAGCTTTGAAGGCAAACAGGTTTAGGGATTGGAAGGAAGGTAATATTCTTAAAGGAACATGAGCACATTTTCGTTTATCGTGGGATTATAGCACTTTACATTTTCACTGATGGGTAAAGTCTGCGGCTGTTTGTCTTCAATGAGGACGATTGTTAGCTGTTAATGTTACAGACATTTTATTTTATTTTCCCACGTTATCTTTGCTGCAGCCTTTATGGTGACTGTGACAAAAGTGAATCTCAGATTCAGTCTAAGACAGCAGAGTGTAGTCATTCTTCACTGTGCTGTATCTGTACTTACGTCTCGGTGCTGTTGAGTCCACTCGACTTGACTTTATGTTTGCCTGTAGAACACTTGTGAAACATCTTGCGAAATGTGCTTCAGGATTTCTGGCCAAACACACAACCTTTTTCTTGCAGTGTGATAACTGCTTGAGCAGCAGGCTTGACAACAACACAGGAACATCCTCTTTTCAGTGTTATAAATACAGGAACAAAGGTGAAACATCCATTTCTTCCTCCAGCTCCTCATGAAAGAAATCCTCCCTTAGACGTGGACTGGTGAGTCCTGGATATTAAATTCATTTACAACATTAATTTATGTGTTTTCACAGATTTTATCATAATAAATTTAATATTACTGGTGAGTTTTTTTAAATAAAGGACTCTTTGTTTTGGGTCAGCTCAGACTACATGCGATAAAGATTTAGACTTTTTTAATTTTCACATTTTAAAGCTCTGACAGCATTTGCTTGGTGGTAAACTCGTATTTTCAGTATCTGAAGAGTGTTTAATTGTAGGTTTATTTGGTGTAGCATGTTGAGAGTCAGTACTTCACTTTAAATGACACATGCAGGTGCAGAGTATCTGCAGTAACATCATTAGACTGAATGTTTTATGTTGGATATTTCAACCTTGCTGTCACTGCTGTGACGCTGCTGACGCATGTTTTGTACAAATTGCTTCATTATCTGGTCTTGAAAAAGTGGAACTGGTTCACGTACAGATACAAACGTGTGCTCTGTTTCTGTTGCACAGATTTCTGCCAAATTTAGAAAGAAGAAGGTGAAAAGGAGAAGAGGCAAATTTCCTGAATCTCTGCCTTCTCCTTGGTGTGGTCACTTCTCTCCTTCAACCACCAAAGGTCCTTTAAATAGAAGCACATCAAATAGTTTTGTATCGTCGTTCCTCTGGTTCCTCTGTTCTCTCCGATAAAAGTTAACAACAGCAAAATGCCAATGGAGCAAACTGAGATTTCAATCTGGACGACCCCGAGCCCGGGGGGTGGTGGAGGGGGTGCAGGTGGAGGCTGCCCACCAGTTGGGATTCAGCTGGAGGGCTTGATCATGCCCCCAGTCCTCACCATTGATGTGATACTGGGGCTGCTGGGAAACATAATCGCCCTGTGGATCTTCTGCTTTAAGATGAAATCCTGGAACCCCAATGTCCTGTTCCTCTTCAACCTGGTCATTGCAGACTTCCTGGCTCTGGTGAGTCTGCCGCTGAGGATCGATGCCTTGCTCAGGGGCCACTGGGTGTTTGGGGATGGCATGTGTCGGATCAACCTGTTCCTGATGTTTTCCAACCGCTCGGCCAGCATCGCACTCATGACCGTGGTGGCGATTTATCGCTACTTCAAGGTGAGAAACATACTGTAGTATTTCTCTGTCCACGCTTCAGATCTGTAGTACATTTACTGTGACAGGATCCACGTACCAGGTACAACATCCTGACTTCAGGTACACCCCTTATCTTAACCCTCATCCTAACCCTGAACCTAACCCTAACCCTGAACCTTACCTTAACCCTCATCTGAGCCCTGAACCTAACTCTAACCCTGAACATAACCCTAACCCTAACCCTAGCCCTGAACCTCCTGAGGGTAACGACCCCTGGCTATAGTCTTGGTTTTCTATGACAATGAGTCCACAGTTTAGTTTTTTACTGTAGGTCAGACAAAACATGTTGTTTTTCAATCAGCTGGTTGCAGCCTTGCAGTTCTACTCCAGTGGAATAATGTGACATTAGTACAGGTTTTCTGTGTGTTAACTACATGACAGAGATGGAGGATTGTAATGAATCAAGTTACGACCTAAATGACATGGAACAGTCCTGGGGTCTGCGAGGCCTTTGGACTGATGAGCAGATAGTCCAGAATTACTAGGAAGAGGCACATTTTGCTCTGTGATGTTAAATGCTGCACCGTCCCTGTCCTCTGGTTCCAGGTGGTGCACCCTCACCATCGCTTCAACCGTATGACCAAGCAGCAGGCTGTGTACGTGTCGCTGTTTGTGTGGGTGCTGGTGATCGGACCTCGGGTTCCCATGCTGGCTTACAACCACATCAAGATCGCTGGCAACAACACCCAGTGCTTCTTCTTCACCTCCTACAAAGAGGCATCGCGGGCCATCATCATCCTGGTGGCAATGCACCGGATCCTGACGGTGCTGGAGTTCATCATCCCGCTGGCCATGCTGCTGTTCTGCACCATCCGGATCTCCAGGTTCCTGAAGGAGAGGCAGATGGGAAAGGCGGACAAGGTGAAAAAGGCGATGCGAGTGTGTGCCGCCATTGTGGCGGTGTTCATGGTGTGCTTCCTCCCCACCACAGTGACCACCATCGGGGTGTGGGTCATCCGCTCGTTCCGCCCCTGGGACTGCTCCGCCTTCTACACCTTCACCCAGCTCAACATCGTGTCTTTGTGCCTGAACTTCCTGAACTCGGCGCTGGATCCCATCATCTACGTCTTCTCCAGCTCCTTGTTCAGGAAGAGCCTGTGCAGCTCCCTTCCCCGCGCCCTGCGCTGCGGCCAGGAAGCCAGCGATGGCGAGAAAACCACATCGTCCTCTGGAACTCAGTCGACCCAGCAGGAACTGAAGTCCCTGAGGACTGACAGAGGCAGCGGAGCCATGTGAGGAGCTTCTCGTCCACAGCAACGACTGGAGGAAGCAGCTCAGCCTGCTCTGATTTCCATAATTTGTTTTTGGCTGTTTTTAAGGTTTAGATTACATCTGTGCGAGCACACACACACACACACACACACACACACACATTTGTTAACTGCAAACTGTGTTGTGTTTGTAAATGTATAAACAAGACTGTAAACAAGACCAAGTGGAGCAAAATGAGACTGGGTGACCCTGAGTCCTGGTGGTGGAAAATGTCCAAACAAGCTGCAGTCAGTGAAACAGAAAAGTTATTGATGTGTATGATGAGCTCCATCTAGTGGAGAGATCGTGCACTTCAGTGATCACAGTCCTGATCCTCTCCCGGCCCAGTGAAGGCTGAAGGTCTCTGCAGCCTCAGCAGGAAAGGGCCTGAATAATAAAAACGCTGATAATAAGATTTGATCTCTTTATGTAACACTGAGGGTTTGAACTATAATAACTTTACTCTTGCTCAGAGTCACGACTCAGACACAGTTATATCTTCAATGAGAGAACAGTTTCTAGTCACCGTAAAGCTTGAACACATTAGTGCAGCTGATACTGATCAGTGCAGACCAGCAGAGACAGAACTGACATCAGAGGATAGAAAAACTGGGGAAACTAAGAAACGAGCAGAAGAAATCAATAACCGATACCTGCAGGGCTCGGGTCAAGGTGTTGGAGCAGAAATGATCAATAACCAGTAAATCCAGTGGAGGAAAAGGTTTCATGTTTCCCTCAGTCTCAGAGTAGAAACACACAAGTAGAAGAAATGTGGATAAACACGCAGGAGCACTTGAATGCAACACCAGACCGTCGGTGGTGCGTTCAGGTTACCCGGGGTGCTGTAGCTGACACGTGTGCGTGTTGATCTGCTCACACACACACACACACACACACACACAAACACAAACCTGCGCAGACTCAATGCGCAGTGCCCCCTCTATAGGCTACAGCGCACGATGCAGCGGCGCTTCCCCATCAGAACAAATTAGATTCAAAAATAAGAAACATGTTATTTAATGGTTATACCAGGACACAATGTGTAATTATAAAATACAAATAATTTCTCATCTTTATCATTGGGTGGAGAATGTCAACATCTGTGGACAGAAGCCTATCTCCACCCACTCGGGCGGTGCCAGGTTGACAAATGAAGCCCTCCTTTGTGCGTGTTTCAGGGGGGCGGGTGGCCGCCCCTCCTCCTTTTCTCCAGCAGGTTCATCTCGTCTCTGAGGAGCAAATCTGCGTTTTTACGTTCGTTTTATGAAGACTTTCCTCCGGTCTGAGCCTGGATCCGGATCAACCCGCTCCTGGAGTAGGCGGAGGATGGAGGAGCGGAGCCTGTGCGCTTCCAATCGGGGAGTGTTTCATCCATTCAAGGCCAGTAAACAGCTGTAGTATCGCTGCGGTGTCTCCGGTGAGTCCACTGAGGCCTGCTCTTCTTATCACGGGTCCCCCTGGAAGGATTTTAACGCACCTTCTATTATAATGTTAACATTATATTTAAACCGTGTGGCGCTATACTGTGCTTTACGGTATTTCCACCTCCATAGAAATACATATAAATAAGTATATTTATATTCCTGTGTTAATCTTTTAGTATTTACTATTAGTTATTGCGATTCACAGCCAATATTCTTTCAATACATGGGCTTCTCACGTTACTGTAGGTGTTTTGTTGTACTGTACTGCAAGTACTATGTGGAAATACTTGATTGTTTGTATTTCCTGCTACTTTATAGGCCCCGACTGCATTTCAGGAGAGATTTTTACTGCACCACATTTACCTAAAAACTGAATCATTATCATTAATGTACAGAAATAATTCCTCTTTCTACTGACTAGCATTATTGTTTGTTTATTTCAAAGCAATTTGTTTCATCCATCCATTATCCTGGAGCCAATCCCAGCATGCAGTGGGTGAGAGGTGGGTCCCCCCTGGATAGGTCAGCAGCCAATCACAGGGCTGACACACAGAGACAGACACACACTCACATTCACACCTACAGACAATTTTTAGTCACCAACCAACGAACCTGCATGTGTTTGGACTGTGGGAGGAGAAAACCCACACAGACACAGGGACAACATGCAGACTCCACACAGAAAGGCCCCGGGTCCACCTGGGTTCAGACCCTAATCCTGACCTGCATGTGTTTGGACTGTGGGAGGAGAAAACCCACACAGACACAGGGACAACATGCAGACTCCACACAGAAAGGCCCCGGGTCCACCTGGGTTCAGACCCTAATCCTGACCTGCATGTGTTTGGACTGTGGGAGGAGAAAACCCACACAGACACAGGGACAACATGCAGACTCCACACAGAAAGGCCCCGGGTCCACCTGGGTTCAGACCCTAATCCTGACCTGCATGTGTTTGGACTGTGGGAGGAGAAAACCCACACAGACACAGGGACAACATGCAGACTCCACACAGAAAGGCCCCAGGTCCACCTGGGTTCAGACCCTAATCCTGACCTGCATGAGTTTGGACTGTGGGAGGAGAAAACCCACACAGACACAGGGACAACATGCAGACTCCACACAGAAAGGCCCCGGGTCCACCAGTTAAACACAGGTTTAGTTATGTAATGAGCTGGGCGGGGCTCAGGTAGAAACAGGTGACGTCACAGATGGTTTTGTTCTGTGGTTGTTTGTTTATAACACACTGGTCTTATCAAACCTCACACAGTCAGAAAAATGAGAAACTCTTAAATTGTTGATAAATAATTGTCTTCTCAATAATGATTCCTGACGTCCCAATGACCTCTCTGTCTGGTTCTTGTCTCCCCACTAGTCCCCGGGGGCCCGTTGTCCTGCATGGCCTCAGCGGCTGCAGACTTCTGGGGTTCGGCCGCTTGCTGTGCTCACTCCACACTCTCCAGAAGTGGGAGCCTGAAGCTGGGACGAGGCCGCTCGCCTCTGTCTATGTTGTCCGGCCGGAGGTGTTCGGGAGTGTCCGGTCTCGGGGGCGGAGCCGTGTCCCCGGGGCCCGTGGTGGCGGAGGTGGTGGAGCCTAGCGGCGAGACCAACAGGGAGCTGTTCGAGGCCTGTCGGAGCGGAGACCTGGAGCGAGTTCGGAAACTGGTGACTGCAGAGAACGTGAACAGTCGGGACACAGCGGGGAGGAAGTCCACGCCGCTGCACTTTGCTGCAGGTGAGACACAGTCAGGAGGTGAGATTTACTGATCTGTGATCCACCTTTGCCCAGGATCAGATCCATCTAGGATCTCTGCTGGGACAAATGCATGAAAAGTCCTGTTAGTCCCGTTGTTGGCGATAAATGTCGAACACTGTTCGAATCGTTTCCTCCCACAGTGAACAGGGTGAAATGTGCAGGGGGTCGGTGCTTCCTCAGTTAGTGGAGATTTCAAGCAGCTTGTGCTTGGCTGAAGTCAGTTTGGCGCCTCAGAAGGAAAGTTTGCTCTTTAGTCTTTAGTGCTGCTGAGCTTGGCATGCAGCTAAACACCAGTCTCATCTTCATCATCAGGGCCGTGTGGGTGGTGACCCCTCCAGTCCTCCAGCTGCTTCCACCTGACCATGGAGCCACTGGATCATGCTCCAAGTCCTTTTTTTAGGCAGTGAAATCAAAACACACCCACATAAAAAATCTTCTCCACCTTCATAGTTTCAGTGTTGAAGCTGCTGTGTCTCCGTGAAGCCTCGTCAGCCACCTCAGCTCTGCCTTCCTGTAAACCGCTGAATAATTCACCGTGAGCCCGATGAGGCACAAAGACGGGAACAATAAACCACACAGCTGACAGATATGATTTGTGGCTCAGCTGTTTGTCTCTGGCTCTACAGGTTTTGGTCGTAAAAATGTGGTGGACTTCCTTCTCCAGAACGGAGCCAACGTCTACGCCAGGGACGACGGGGGGTTGATATCCCTCCACAACGCCTGCTCCTTCGGCCACGCTGAGGTACACTGCCCCACAGGCACCTCTGGATTTAAACCAGGCTGTGAAATAATACATTTCCCCTCGAACCCCAAAGACCTTTCTGTTCTTTGTCCCGTCGTTTTTGTGCAGGTGGTGCGTCTCCTGCTGCACCACGGGGCGGACGCAAACGCCCGAGACAACTGGAACTACACTCCTCTCCACGAGGCAGCCATCA
Source organism: Mastacembelus armatus (assembly GCF_900324485.2). NCBI lineage: Eukaryota > Metazoa > Chordata > Actinopteri > Synbranchiformes > Mastacembelidae > Mastacembelus > Mastacembelus armatus. The sequence goes on along the minus strand of NC_046651.1, from coordinate 19,194,802 downwards.
AGGGCAAGATCGACGTGTGCATAGGTACCAGACACACAAACTAAGTCCTGTACTTTATTTGACTGTTGGTTTACTTATTTTGCAGATTCAATAATAATATAATACAAAACAAGATCAACAAATAAATGATGATTTACTGTTGACTCCATTTAACTGAAGGGCTCGTATCTGTGTGTAGTGCTGCTGCAGCACGGTGCTGAGCCGACCGTCAGGAACACGGACAGTAGAACCGCTCTGGATCTGGCAGAACCGTCCACCAAAGCCGTGCTGACAGGTGAGGAAGAGTTGAGTGGTCCTCACAACCCCAGCAGACCAGGCGCTTAGTTTGACTGATGGACTGGAACATGTTTTTTCTGTTTCAGGTGAATACAGAAAGGATGAGCTGCTGGAAAGTGCCAGGTACGGTGTTGTTTCTGTCCACAGGCCCTCGGGTTTCTGTTCCCAGCTGATTTTGATCTGATCTGAGCTGCACGGTCACAGGTTATGACGGGCTCGGTCCAAACGTGATGCTGCTGTCCCAACAGGAGCGGGAACGAGGAGAAGCTGATGTCTCTGCTGACGCCGCTCAACGTGAACTGTCACGCCAGCGATGGGCGAAGGGTGAGCTGGACTAAACACAGCCTGATGTTTCATTAGCGAACAGAGCTAATCACACACATTCACTATAAATGTGTTGGTTATTTCTTTAATAGGTGTTTTGCATGAAACCAGAACCAGACCAAGTGCTGGATTTGTGTCCTCAGATGTGTCGGTGTCTGTCCAGTCACATAAATGAACAGTTGATGTACAGGAAGCTTTTATTATCATCAGGCATCAGGTGAACAGCAGAGTAGCTGAACAGTGACAGAGAAAACAGGTGTATCATATTGAAATGTGTGATTGATTATGATCAGACTGATCGATTGACGGTCCTGAGTGTGTGTTCATCAGTGTGTTGTTGTTTCAGTCGACACCTTTACACCTGGCAGCGGGCTACAACCGGGTCAAGACTGTTCAGCTGTTACTGCAGCACGGCGCTGACGTGCACGCCAAGGACAAGGGGTAGGTGTGTGTGTGTGTGGGTGTGTGGAGAGATAGCGTTAGTATCATTATTTATCTGTCAGTATATCTGTCTTCCTATGTGTATAAACACTTTTATAAATATAAAATGGTGGGCGGCGTTCAGACGGACGTTAGTGGACGTATTAACAGAGTGTGTTGTGTGTGTCTCAGGGATCTGGTTCCTCTTCATAACGCCTGTTCATATGGTCACTATGAAGTCACGGAGCTGCTGGTGAAGGTGAGCACAGCTACAGATTGTTTTCCTCTAGTCTAAATATAGAGAGTCCTTTAGGTGTCTGTGCGTCCTGATGGTGTTTGCTGAGAGGGCTCTTCTCATCCAGACTCTGGGGACCACATGTACGGATTATTGTCTTTGGGTTATAAAAACAAATCTGCAATAAGTCTGATAGCTGGCTGTCTCAGCTTCTGCTGTGCAAACACCACCACGTTTCCTGTGGCATCTTCACAATAAAAGCCCCCTGTATTAGTCCAGTTACAGTGTTTTAATGTGAAGCAGCAACAGTAGGAAAAGTTCTGTCAGTCAAATTACAAAACCCCAATCCTGGATCACATGTGCATCGTTTCCTGTTGTTTCCTACATGTGAAGGTTCAGTTAGAATCAAAAAGAAAACACAGTAACACCGAGTGGCCATTAGGGGGCACTGCACCGCTACTTTCATGGCTGCACACTAATACTATTTGGTGTGTGTGTGTGTGTGTGTGTGTGTGTGCGTGCGCGTGTGTGTCAGCACGGAGCCTGTGTTAATGCCATGGACCTGTGGCAGTTCACTCCTCTGCACGAAGCTGCTTCCAAAAACCGCGTCGAGGTAAAGTACGAAGTTAGAGCTGGTTCTAATGGCTGCCCTGATAATATGAAGTGAAGTTTATTTATTCATGTCCTGCTGTTGTATTCCTGCCGATGTGACGGCAGAATGTCCTCAGGCTGATTCCAGGAGTTACTGCACTTCTTCTTCTTTGACATTTATTTCATTCAGCGTTTTGTCCGTGAGGCCCCACTATCTCTGCACTTTCAAACTGGATGACATCTCATTTCTCAACAACACAGTGAGTAATAATAAAACCAGGTTAAAGCCACCTGTGTGTTTGTGCACAGGTGTGTTCTCTCCTGCTGAGCTACGGAGCCGACCCCACCTTCCTGAACTGTCACAATAAAAGCTCCCTGGACCTCGCCCCAACCTCGCAGCTGAAGGAGCGACTGGCCTGTAGGTCCCAATGATCAGTTTTACTGTTGCATGTTTATTTCTGCTTTGACGTCACGACGTGGACCAGAACTCATTGAGTCACATCAGCTGGTTTTATGGGGGCCACTTTGTAAAGCTAACCCAGACTCTCTGAGCCTCTTTATCAAGCACCAATCAGGTGTCAGAGTTGTTTATGTTCCTGACCCTGCTCTGTGATCTGATTGGATCTTTGACAGATGAGTTCAGAGGTCACAGCCTGCTGCAGGCGGCCAGAGACGCCGACCTGGCTCGAGTCAAGAAGCACCTGAGCCTGGAGACCATCGGCTTCAAACACCCGCACACTCAGGAGACCGTGCTGGTAGGAGTGACGTGTTGTTGTGTAGCACAGCAGGATGACTGATCAGAGAAAAGTCGGCGTCTCTCGATCACTGACTGACTGACTGACTGACTGACTGACTGACTGACTGACTGACTGACTGACTGACTGACTGACTGACTGACTGACTGACTGACTGAAAGATGCTTCACCTTGGATCACCATGGATTCTGCTCCCTGAGCTGAGTGTTTACTTATTATCGTCTGTGTCCATGTGTCCAGCACTGTGCGTCTGCGTCTCCGTACCCGAAGAGGAAACAAGTGTGTGAACTTCTGCTGAGGAAAGGAGCCAACGTCAACGCGAAGACTAAAGAGTGAGTACTGACAGGTGTGATGGGCGGGGCCTGTTTTTACAGGTGAACACAGTGTTTAAAAGAAAACTCTTGTTTTTCCCTCAGCCTGCTGACCCCTCTCCACCTGGCGTCAGAGAAAGGCCACAACGACGTCATCAAGGTTCTGGTCAAACATGAAGCGAAGGTCGTAACCTGTCGAGAACAAGCCTTAACACCTGTCTGTGCTAAAGCCTGAATTGGTTTCAGCGTCTCGGGTCCAACCCCCCTTCCGGTTTCCCTTCTTCCAGGTGAACGCCATGGACCACCTGGGCCAGACGCCGCTGCATCGAGCAGCCCACAGCGGACGCCTGCAGACCTGCAGACTGCTGCTGACCGCCGGCTGTGACCCGCTGCTGATGTCGCTGCAGGGACACTCACCTTCACGGCTGGGGGACGAGAGCCTGCAGGAGATACTGCAGGGTGGGTGGTGACGGGCTGTTACGGTTATCAAACTGATTTATTTCAAACCACAGACCGTCCACATACGTCTGGCTAATAGTCTTTATTATCTTGAGCTGTGATCGTTTTTCAACGAGGGTCTCTATCTGTCAGCAGGAGTCCTGATCGGGAACTCGGAAGTGGACCGACAGCTGCTGGAAGCCTCCAGAACAGGAGATCTGGAAACTGTCAAGGTGGGTTTAGATTTTATAGGAAAAAATCTTTAATTTGGTCTTTTTTAAAACTTTCTAGCTACTGAAAACGGATCCGCCTGGTCCTGTTCTGCTGGCTGATCATGTTGGCTGGCTAACGTCTTAACCTGCTCCCTCAGGTTATGTTCCTGTGTTGTTGTTCTACTGTTCTAAGACCTGAGATGCAGGAACATACAGGCTTCATCATGGTTTCACATGTTTGGTGTCTCCCATGGAGCATGTCCCTGACCACAGTTCTGCTGAATCCAACCCTGGATCAGCGCTCAGGTGTGCACGTCAGGAAAGTAACGAGGCTACGTGCACAGTTTGCTGTGTGCACTTTATTTCCATACCACAGGGCAGGTCTTAGCTCCACAATCACTGACTTCTGCTGACACTTAAATATTGGTGGATGATAAAGTTTCTCTCTCTCTCTGTTCACACTGTCCATCGGTGTCTCTCGCCCCCTGTAGAAGCTCTGTACAGTGCAGAACGTGAACTGCAGGGATGTGGAGGGTCGACAGTCGACGCCGCTGCATTTTGCCGCCGGCTACAACCGACTGTCTGTCGTCCAGTTCCTGCTGCACCACGGAGCCGACGTACACGCCAAAGACAAAGGGTGAGGAAGGTGGAAGGACGGTGAATGTTCCTGCTGCAGGATTCAGGATTATTTCTAATCTCTGTTGTTCCTTTTATTAAGTTGGTTTTGTTGGTGTGGGTCTCGCTGCTTTGTCCCTCAGAGGCCTGGTTCCGCTCCATAACGCCTGCTCATACGGTCACTATGAGGTGGCTGAGTTGCTGGTCCTTCACGGTGCCGTGGTCAACGTGGCCGACCTGTGGAGGTTCACGCCTCTGCATGAAGCTGCGGCCAAGGGCAAATACGACATCTGTAAACTCCTGCTGCAGGTACACGCAGACGTCAGTGACGTCGAGGAGCTGAGGATTTGTTGTCAGTGAAGTTTCATCTGATCTCCTGTACCCAGCACGGCGCCGATCCGGCCCGGAAGAACCGGGATGGTAACACTCCTCTGGATCTGGTGAAGGACTCCGACACGGACATCCAGGACCTGCTGCGGGGCGACGCCGCCCTGCTGGACGCCGCCAAGAAGGGCTGCCTGGCCCGAGTGAAGAAACTCTGCACCCAAGACAACGTCAACTGCCGAGACACACAGGGGAGACACTCCACGCCGCTCCACCTGGCTGGTACCAGAACACACACCTGATCCATCATACCCCAGCACTACGCAGACACAGATCAGTGTTACCTGTAAGTAAGGTGCTGTGTGTGTGTGTGTGTGTGTGTGTGTGTGTGTGTGTGTTACAGCGGGCTATAATAACCTGGAGGTGGCTGAGTACCTGCTGCAGCACGGAGCTGAGGTCAACTCTCAGGACAAAGGAGGACTCATTCCCCTGCACAATGCTGCCTCCTATGGGGTGAGGCTGGAATAACACACACACACACACACACACACACACACACACACACACAGAGTCAAATACACACAGGTGACTGAAAGGTAAATGAATTTCCATACGAGAAAAGAGACAAGCCTGATGTAATACCGGATTCAGACTCTTTCCTCGTCCGGGTGGACGAGGCGGCGTGGAGAAGCTTGATCAGCTAATTCAGCTAATAAAGTTTGTTGAAATGAATTCAGGCAGGAGAGCTGCTCTGGACTCTTTACCCACACACACTTAGTCACCGTGGCCTCCGGTTGATGAGCTGATGATTGAAGAGACACAAAGTGGACACACACACATTCCCTCCTCATCTCCAGGCCTCTTGTCCAGGCAGACCAGTTGATTAAAACACACTGAAGAGATCCAACCATCATCATCTCTTCATCCCTCGCTCTCCTCCACCTCGCCCGTTCTTTCTCTCAGCTCCTCCTCTCCTCCTTTCACCCATCACATCTGATGTCGGTGCGTCTGACACTGAACCGAAACAACAACGGTCAGGAAATATCTGATGATTGAGGGACCTTTACCTCCGATCTGGTTCTCTGTGTCCTCCAGCACGTGGACGTGGCGGCTCTCCTCATCAAGTATGACGCCTGCGTGAACGCCACCGATAAGTGGGCGTTCACGCCTCTGCACGAGGCAGCTCAGAAGGGCAGGACCCAGCTCTGCGCCCTCCTGTTGGCTCATGGAGCTGACCCCACCCTCAGAAACCAGGAAGGGCAGTCGCCGCTGGACGTGGTCACGGTGCGTCCCATGCTGCCTTAAAGGGACAGTCCACCATAAAACATACATAAGCTTACAGGGTTACCTGTTTTTCCTCTTTCCTTCCTTCTCCATCCTTTTTCATTCTTTACTTGTTCTGCTTATTTCCTCCTCCTCTTCCTCCTCCTCCTCCTGTAGGCTGATGATGTCCGGGCGTTGCTAACAGCAGCGATGCCTCCCTCTGCCCTCCCCGGCTGTTATAAACCTCAGGTCATCAGCGTTGCGGCGTCAGCTTCTGGCTCTCCACCCATCACCGTGGTCCCGCCACTTCTCTCCTCTTCCTCCTGCCCTATTCCTCCCCTTCTCCTCCTCCCCTCCTCTTCCTTCTCCTCATCTTCCTCCTCTGGTCTTGACACCAATCCATTGGATACTGCCAACGCCACCGCCGCTGCCAATTCTTGTCCCAGCTCCTCGTCTTCGCCACCACCACCATCTTCATCCTGGTCTGCGTTTCCTGAGATGTCACGGCTGCTGACGGCTGAGGAGCCGCTGGGCCCTGAGAAGAAAGAGGAAGGTGCGTGATGATGATGATGATGATGGGCAGTTAGAAACAAATAGGATCAATAAAGTTTGATGATTAGATTGTATTTGGTTTGAGAAGTTTGGTGCAGTGAAATGTCTGTGTGGTTCCAGGAGCTGAGCTCAGTATCTGTCAGTTCTTGAAGAACCTGGGGTTGGAGCATCTTCTGGAGATCTTCGCCAGAGAGCAGGTGAGACATCGATGCTCTGCTGCAGATTTTTCAAAGACCTGACTTAGGGTTCAGATCTGGTTTTAGGGTTCAGGGTAGAAGCAGGTTTGGGTTGGGCTGTCAATGAGTGTCCTCACAGGTATAGACAAAACGTGTGTGTGTGTGTGTGTGCGTGTGTGCGTGCAGATCACCCTGGATGTGCTGGTGGACATGGGTCACCACGAGCTGAAGGAGATCGGCGTCGACGCCTACGGACACAGACACAAGGTCATCAAGGGGGTGGAGAGGCTGCTGAGTGGGCCGCAGAGTGAGCACACACACACACACACACGTCGGGCTGCAGGTTTTCCTGACTTTTGCATCAATAGGACAAAGGGTTAATGGAGCAGGCTGCTGTGATCTGACTGTGTGTGTGACTGTGTGTGTGTGTGTGTGTCAGGCCTGAACCCCTACCTGACGCTGAACACAACCAACAGTGGCACGATCTTGATCGACCTTGCGGCCGATGACAAGGAGTTCCAGTCAGTTGAGGAAGAGGTACTTCTCTAATAATACTACTACTACTACTACTACTACTACTACTACTAATACTAATAATAACAATAACCCTGTTTGGTGTCGACCAGATGCAGAGCACGATCAGGGAGCACAGAGACGGCGGCCATGCCGGAGGAGTCTTCAGCAGATACGGTCTGGTCAAGGTGACGTTGTTTTCACTGCAAACATTCAGTGCATTTTCCCTTTAACTGCTTTTAGTGACATTTGAACCAGAGCAGGAAATATTTTCTGTCCAAACTGTGCCGGACTCAGTCCGACTGAGCAGACGGGCTTTTCAAATGTCTCCCTGTGTTTCAGATCCAGAAGGTCTGCAACAAGAAGCTGTGGGAGAGGTACAGCCACCGCAGGAAGGAGGTGTCGGAGGAGAACCACAACCACTCCAACGAGCGCATGCTGTTCCACGGTCCGGACAGCAGCAGGCCCAAAGAACCACTGCAGCCGTGGTGTCTGACTGTAGTCAGGCTGCAGTGGGACTACTTACTGCTAGTGATGGTTCTATAATTAATTTATTACTGTGGTAGTTTTTTTTTTTACTGATGGTACGTGTTGTCCCTCCCAGGGTCTCCCTTTGTCAACGCCATCATCCATAAAGGTTTCGACGAGCGCCACGCCTACATCGGCGGCATGTTCGGGGCCGGGATTTACTTTGCAGAGAACTCGTCCAAGAGTAACCAGTACGTGTACGGGATCGGAGGAGGGACGGGCTGCCCCCTGCACAAAGACCGCTCATGCTACGTCTGCCACAGGTGCACTGCCTCACACTCTTACCTCACTTAGTGCAGCAGGTAAAACATCATCATCATCGTCGTCATCATCGTCATCATCGTCATCATCAGGTCCTGTGTGTTGTTACTGCTCTACATTTATCTGATAACTTTATACAAACTACAGTCTAATCATCAAACTTTATTGATACTGCACAATGACTACTTTTACTTTGGATACTTCAAGTACGTTTGGATGATGGTACTGTGCTGTTACTACTGTTACTGCAGTAGAGGAGCTGAGTACTACAGTAACTCTTCGTGCTGGCCTCCTCCCAGGCACCTGTTGTTCTGCAGGGTGACTCTGGGAAAATCCTTCCTGCAGTTCAGCGCCATGAAGATGGCTCACTCTCCGCCGGGCCACCACTCCGTCACCGGCAGGCCGAGCGTTAACGGCCTGGCTCTGGCCGAGTACGTCATCTACAGAGGAGAGCAGGTCAGCAGCTGCCACACGTGAGGTTCTAGTTTCTCTAATCAGAGACATAATAAAAATATTAATGATGATGTTTCCTGCTTCGTCGGGTCATTTCTCCTTCTTTTTAAACCTTTAAAGTGATGACACTGCTAATATTATATTTATATTAGAGAAACCAGAAATGGTCCTGACCAATGGGACCTGGTAGAATTTCAGTATTATGGTATTATTATTATTATGGTTCTGTAGAGCCAGGACAGTGACTTAGTCTGTGGTCTCAGTCTGAAGTCTGGTCACAGGTAGTCACTGTGTGGGCTCAGAAAGCAGCTTGGACTCGTAACGTCTTGTGGTGAAGTGGCACTTCACCGTCTGGCACGAACAGAGCTCCACTCCAGCAATCAGCGCCGCTGTTACTGAGCCAAATTACATGTGGCGCTCGGCTCTAGAGATCATTTCTGCAGCAGGACGGAGAAGATGAAAAGGAACTGGGGTCATTAAAACTTCACTCAGCCATAAAACCATGTTGACGATTAGATCTGATACAGAAACAGGTCGTGTCCTGTCCTGCAGAAAACAAACCAAAACATCTGAGTTGACTGAAAAAAAGATCATCAGCGTTTTAATCTTAGATGTTTGTTTTCACTGAGCTTTTTCTAATTTGATCTTGAGAAGGAAGAAGTAGTTTTGATGTTTCCGAGGGTCAGTGAACGCCTCTGTGCTGCCCACAGGCCTATCCAGAGTACCTGATCACCTACCAGATCGTGAAGCCCGAGTCCTCTGCAGACGGCTGAAGAAGGTGCAGAAGAAGAGCGCTCATCTTATCCTCCCAGCTGAGCCTTCGCTTCACTAACTGCATGCAGGACTTTTTTTCTACTGTTTCTTCTATTTTCTGTTGTATGCACTTTATTTATTAACCACAGGTTGTATCGTGACTTGATTTAGTCTCTTTCTCACTAAAACACTATGGTCCAGTGATTTCAGGGCACAGCACTTTGAGAAAGGATGAGTCTGTTTCACGGCAGCAGAGTTTTGGGTTTGGACCCACGGTCTTCACGTTGGCCGCTCGTACGTTTTTCAAAATAAAGTCATTTGGGTGGATACGACACGAGAACAATCCAGATGTCACTGACAGAAATCTGCTGATTGGATGAACGTGACTCATCCTCTCTGAAGAGCGAGCACTTCCTCCTTCTGACAGACTTTTCCATAAACAGTGTGTTGCCTGGCAACGGCCTAACGAGGTGAAGTATTCGTTTAGTTTTATGAAGCTGTTGTGCATAATTGTTTTTGTAATGTGGGTTTATTGTCATTTCTAATGTGAAGAGCGTTTCTGAGGCAGCCTGACGAGCTGATTCCTCACTTTAATGGCTGGTTAATATTTTAATGATGATCAATAATTCCACAACACGACAAGGTCTGAATGTGTTTATTCCACATGGTTGTGTCAGACCAGTATTAACTTCATGTCACCTGCTCCACAGCTCGTTTGGCTGCTCGTGGTAATGAATTTAGGAGAAACTCTAGTTTTCCTGGTTTGTGGAACAACAACTCTTCGAACATTCAGTGACAGATTCGGTAAAACACTGTGGACTCACAGGTTATTGACAGTCGCTATTATTGATTGTTATTGACAGAAATATAACCGACTGTCAATAACCTGTTCACCAAGTGTCTCCAGTCTTAATGTTGAATCCTAAAAAAATACCACTCAGCTCCTAAATCCACCAGGTTCCGCCTTAATATCCAAAGGTTTCCCAGTAAACCCAGTGCAGGTGCAGCGTCAGACTTAGAAACACAGACTGTAAAACCTACAGAGGAGCAAAAGCACCAATGACTGTCATGTATGTAAATGTGCTCCGACCGCTGTGCTGCTGTGAGCTCTTCTGCTGTCGTCTGTAACGTGACGTTAATGGGCACTGATGCACGGAGCAGCAGCTGCATGTGGTGGTGGGGGGGGGGGGCAGTAAACACCTCACAGGCTGCAAACTGACTGAGGAGAAATGGGCCTGTTTGTTTACACCTTTGGTCCCCACAGTGTTTGAAAAAGGAAAATGTCCAACCATGAAGTTCATTGGATGTTACCTCAGATGACATGAGAGCAGGAAACAACTTTGTCTAGGAAACTTCCAAACTAGCTGCCCCTCTCAAAATGTTGGCCTTGAGAGGAACCTGTCAGACAAATCCATCTGCCTTCTGATATTTGTTTAGTTTTCCATCAGCATGAGCTTCTTCACCACCCAGTGGTCTTCTACGACACCAGATTTCCATATCATCAGAAAAAGAACCATGATTTCAGTTCCTGCTTCAGAGAAATAAAGTTGGTGTAACTTGAAGTGCTGTTTCCTGTTTCTACTAAACTTCCATGATTTTTAAAAAGAGACTAATTGGTTGGACAGTGTTTAAAGGAACTTCACACCTGCTGAACATCTGAGTTTTTGCACCATCGTTGTAGCTTCATGACAAGTGATTTGTTCTTTTCCATCTCTAACCAGTTTTCTGACAGATCTCCAATTATTCTCCGACACGTCATCAGGAACCTCAAAAGGTTTAGACCAATTAAAGCTGGAACCCAGCTGGCCTTCCTCAGCCCAGTGAGCCTCAGGACTGGGGGCCCAAAGGCCAAAAGTGAAGGGACATTTCAGATGTTTCCTGTGGATGCTAATGAACCTGCAGACTGATCTCTGCACAGGATGAGTCTGCAGGAGTCGGCCCGACCAAACCGGTGCTGACACCAGCAGGTAGGAAGGTTAGTGAAGAGTTTAATTAAAACCCTCAAACTGAAATAGTCCAGACTAATGGATTTTAGTCATGTTTTCCCAAAGCAGCATCTGACAGGTGGCTCCTCAGATAACACAGGACATTTGCTGCTGCCCTGCAGCTTCTCCTGATCAACCTGTTTGACCTGACATTACCTTTAGTGACGCAAAGGGATGCTGCAGTAGTGAGGACAGCAAACCAACATGGATGTGCTGTAATCTTAAAACCTGCAGTGGAGAGGACCTGCACCGCCAGGCTTGTCAGAGCTGAAGGACAGACGGACGTTCACTGAGCAAGTTAAAAATGGGACTAATTGGCTGTGAATTCTGGGTAAATTTTAAAAAGTGAACTGTCCAAACCCTTCAGCTCCAACATTAAAGCCAATCATAAGCTGGAAGATACCAATTCACCACCTCCCCCCACTCCACCCTGATCTAAGAGGGTCCTGCCCATTAGCTGCAGACAATAAAAAGTTCATTTGTTTTTTTATTAAACACTTTTTACTTCATGCAAATGTTTCAGGATCCAGGTTCATCCTGCAAAACAAGAAAACCATGAGTTAGTTGTGATCAAACCACCATTAATCAGCCCAGACCTCAGTTTGTATTGTACCTCATCAGAACCGTCCCTCTGGACCTGCACCCTGGTAGAAACCTGCTTGTTGCTGTTGCAGTGAAGGCAAAGATCGCGGTTGGTTGTGGCCGTGGCGACCGTGCGGGGCTTCTTCTGCTTGCTGGAACCAGTTTACAGCGTGGCTGTGTGGAGGGGGAAGAGGAACCATCTCACTCACAATCTGGTGCAACTTGACATTGGAGTCCCAGAGGCTCAAGACAGGAGAGGCCACCCAGTTCCTCAGGTCATAGACTGAGGTGTAGTCTCCTGCAGGCTCCTTGTCCCAAGGTAAGGCTGCAGTAGACGGGTTCTCATAAGGACCAGATCCATGACCCCCAAAGCCATGAACACTGGCAAAAGGAAAAGGTCCGTAACTCAGCCAGAAAATCTTCTCTGCAACAGCTGGAGGGTGAAATGGAGACGTGTCATGGTCAGGACTGGCTTCCTCCTCGTCCACGCTCAGGTCTGGATCCACATCGATGCTAAAAACAGGGTCAGTCCGTGCCATTTTCACAACAGCCTTCTTGTAGTCTAGACTATGGGAACGGGGTTGTGCATAACTGGAGGATTTATCAGACCTGGAATCAAAAGTTTCACTGAACCTTTTTGACCCAGAACTCTGTGGCAAGATAGACACCCTGGGAAGTGCAACCCAAAATGGGATCTGGTCTGCAGTGGGATGACTGGTCTGCTGGAGGTCTGTTTCAGGCAGCTGGTCTCGGGCAGATTGGTCAGTCAGTTTGGACACCACAGAACGGAAATCTTTAGACCGAGGGTTCGGGATTCCAGCAGCAGCTCCACCAGAGTCCATGACAGATTTGTAGGGATACACGTAGTCTGGACAAGACACAGCTCAGTCAGAGAACTCAATCACATTAGCAGGTTCTGCACCAGGTTTCTGCATGTTAACCCTGAGAGTAAGTAATGAGTGGTTTAAACTAGCTGGAGAAACTAGTCTCAGGACTTTCATACTTCTGGAACATCAGAAGAATAAAAGGAGAAAGTTAATGCAATTGGATTTAATGCCTGAAGAGAGAAATGCAGGAAGGAGAAAGGCCAGAGAGTCTAATGATTATTTAGAGGAACCACGAGGAAACAAGAAAACCAGTTTGCTCTTAGCTGCTTTGTTCTCTCTGGAGGTTCCTAAAGCCAAACAGGGGTCACAAAGTTCTTTAACTCACCTCTTTTTGTTGCTGGATAACAAGCAGCACTGCTGATTAACAGCAGACACAGAATCCTGTAGGACCAAGCAAGAAATCTTTAATTGTCCCTGAGTTGGACTTTCAGTAAAGGTTTGGACCAGTTTAAAAAAAAACACATACCATACTGAGAGCCCCCACACCATGTTTGAGCCAGAACAGCAGCAGCAGCGAGGCCTCAGCAGCCTGGGGGAGGGTGGACAGTGTTGTTGGTGGACGGCTGCTCTGGTTTATGTGCTTTCTGAGCTAATTAAACTCATTAATGGCACCTGGAGCTCCGGCCGTCTGCTGCTGGGAAAACAAAACTCTGTGTCTGAAGTTTTTTGTATCTGCAGCAGAAACTTTTTCCTTCAGGTTAATTAGTCCAAAATGCAAAAATCAACAAAAACCAGACCAAAATCTCCTGTTTGCACCTGTGGCCTCCATTTTTCATTATTCAAGCACTGAAGACCGTGAGCTCCACCACACGGACACACTCAGCCCTGATCAATGGTTTGCAGGAAGCGGCTCACAGGGACCAGTCAGAGACATAAACAATAACTTATTTCCTGCCCAGGTAATTACAGGTGAGCATGTTATGGACACAGCAGCTCAGGTGTTGAAGCCTTTGTAGTTCAGTCTCATCTGTGTGTGTGTGTGTGTGTGTGTGTGTTGTTGTTCTGCAGTGTCCGTCACGCGGCGAATGACCGAGGCTCACACACACGAAGATGAAAGTGGAGTGTGTGTCAGAGACAGCTCTTAAGGCGGCGGCTGTTTGGCGTGTCCTCCATGACCTTTGACCTCAGCGGCTCAGCTTCAATAAAGCACAGCTTCAAACACCGAGAGGCTGCAAACACTTTCTGCTGCACAGAAACAAACCAGGAGCTGCCGTTCACTGAAACATGCTTCTTCTCTCAGAACTGATGAAGGTAATTAGCACAAAGCATTCTGGGTAGTCTGGACCAGTCCACCTGCTCCACCCAGGGCTGGTTTTAAAAAGCATCGTGGTATGTGTGTGTGTGTGTGTGTGTGTGTGTAAATCTGTAGAGTCGCTAACATGGTTAAAATAACATGTTTCTGATTATTAAAACTAAAACAGTCAGAGCTGAGAAGGAACCGGCTTCAGTTCGCCCACACAGGAACCTTCCCACCACAGAACCACTGGACCTGCTTCAGCTGAATTTATGCAGAAACGGCCGCAATTACCTGAAGGAGCAATTCAGCTAATGATGTAAACTAATGATGTGATTGTCTCTAATGAGCCTTTGTGGCTTTAACATATCAAAGGTGGATCCTGTGGTTCCACAGCTTTGGTTTTATCTGTCACTGAGCAGAAACTGCAGATCTTCTCACAGTAAAACCTTCTGAGCCTGAACACACACACACACACACACGTGTAAAACATCAGCTGAACTTTATTGATCCCGTATCAATAATATCAATAACATGTCAGTCCTACCAGCAGCTAAACATAAACAGTTATGGAAAACACAACAACAGTCCAACCAGCTGCCCTGGACCCTGGATGCTGATAGTCACAGTCCAGGAAAAAGAGAAAAGTGGTTCCCAACCTGCAGACCCCGACCCCCAGGAGAGGCCGCAGCATAGAACCACAGGGTCAGAAGAGGGAAGGGGATGTGGAAGTCAGGAGGTCAAACAGAAGGTCAAAGGTCACCCATGTAAACCCCCTTCTCCCTGGGGTGTGATATGGAAAACAAGGGGCCAGACATTTGGGCCAGTGTGCTCACGGCTGGATTTGACCCGGAATAACGTAACTGTCTGTGGGTCCGGACGAGTTGAAGGGCATCATGTCTAAAGAAATCTCCGCCTCGCACTCGTACTGCAGGATGGCAGGAAGCAGCAGGTTGCTGTGGTTCCGGGATTCATCCGAAATGACAGAAACTTTGTCAAAGTTCTGCTCCGGGTCTCCTCCTGTGTGAGAGGTGGCCAGTCTCTGCGGCCCGGGGCCCGGCAAGGCGCAGGTTTCCTTCTGCATGGTGGTGTCGTGGTGGTAAGACACCAGCTCGTTACTGAAGTCCACCGTCTCCACCGTGGACGTGGAGCAGTACTTGTTACAGCCCAGGATGGTGGAGAAGGCCTTCCTGAAGTCGGCGTTGAAGGCGTAAATGACCGGGTTCAGGGACGAGTTGGCCCAGCCGAACCACACGAAGATGCTGAAGGTGGTGTCGCTGACGCACGGCTCTCCACCTTTGTCCATGTCGCAGAACGGAACCACGCAGTTCAGGACGAAAAACGGCAGCCAGCAGAACACAAACACGCCCATGATGATGGACAGGGTCTTTAGAACTTTCGTCTCTCTCTTAAAAGATGTTTTCAGCGAACTTTCGTCCTGCGCTGACGCGCGGTGACGGTGGTTTTGCGCGCGGGGCCCCGCCGCCCTCTCCAAGGACGAGATCCGTCTGATTTGGGTTTGTGCTATGCGGAAAATGCGAGTGTACGTCCCCACCATGATCACCACGGGGATGTAGAAGCTGATGAGGGACGAGGAGATGGCGTAAGTGCGGTTCAGGCTCGCGTTGCAGTCGTCCGGGTTGTCCGCTGTTGCGTTTTCCGCGTCCGCGCGGTGCCAGTTGAGCTGCACGGGGATGAAGGAGATGAGGATGGACAGAGTCCAGGCGACGCCGATCATCAGGAAGGCGAACCTGCGCGTCATCTTGCGCTCGTACTTGAACGGGCTGGAGATGGCCCAGTAGCGGTCCATGCTGATGATGCACAGGTTGAGGATGGACGCGGTGGAGCACATGATGTCGAAGGCGACCCAGGTGTCGCAGAAGCGGCCGAAGAGCCAGATGCCCGCGACCTCTGACACCGCCCTCCAGGGCATCACCAGCACCGCCACGAACAGGTCGGACACCGCCAGAGAGATGACGAAGGAGTTGGTGACTTTGGAGCGCAGGTGGCGGAATTTGATGACCGCTGCGCAGACCAGAGTGTTACCCAGCAGGGTGGAGACGATCAGGACGCACAGGACGCAGCCGGTCAGCGCGCGGAGGCTGAGACCTCCACCCGGCTCGGGGCTGTCCGCTCCCGCTGTGACCACCTGGTGCGGATGCGGCTGGTCCAGGTGGAGGTTTTGACTCTCATTATAAAAGCTCTCCATGGATGTCCAGAGTCACTCCCTCGGCGCCATGCCCGTCTCAGCTTCTCCTCACGGTACTGCCGCCCCGGTCCTCTTCACATGCAGAGGCTCCAAACTCTCTGCCCGTGTCTCCACCGCGCAGACAGAAAGAAACCAGCTCACTGAGCATTTCCCCGCGTCCCTCAGCGCACTGACTGACGCTGCAGGTGGCGACTAGACTGACAGCCCCAAGTCCCGACTTTAACACATCCAACATGTTTACTCCACCGTCACCACATCCGTTTGTTTCCCGTCGGGTCTTTAGACATGTGCGGCCCAAAGAAAACACTCAGAGGCAGAATTTGACTGCAAATCAATGGAGAGAAGAGCGAGGTCAAATAGAATCACAGCAAGAGCATAGTCCTCAAAAGTTTTAAATAATTAATGAGACTCTGCAGCGTCCAAATTAAAAATGTGAAACAAGCAGAATAAAGATTTTAAAGGCAAATATATTAGTGACCATTTCGAACCAGTCCAAATAAAAAGTGATGGACCAGAGGAACAAACTCATGATATTATATTCGTGGTATTATATATATTATATATCACCAACTCTGGGTCAAGTGAGTCAAATCTCTGTTTTAATCAGGGACCCACTGGTTTTTACTGGGTCCATTTAATCCAGTGTCGCACTGGTGCACAATGATCCAGATTAGGTTTAATATGAGTCAATGTGATTTAGACTATAAATAAAAATAAAATAATAATAGACACTGAAGAACAAAAAGCAGATTGAACTCTGCCCTCTAGTGGCCAAAGACTCACAACACACCGACAGTGGCACAAAGGCTGATTATTGTTATTGTGGGTCATTTTTATATTTTCATTGTGTTTACTGCGTTTTTTCCTGCCCCACATTTATTTGATACCAGATACGGACTGATCATCAAACTTTATTGATCCCAAGATACCCACAAGTATGGAAAGTACTTCAAATTAAGAGTATATAAGGTAGTTAACATTGCACAATGACTACTTTTACTTTGGATACTTCAAGTACATTTGGATGTTGATATTTTTGTAGTCTTACTGCAGTAATATTTGGATGCTGGTACTTTTATACTTTTACTGCAGTAATATTTGGATGATGGTATTTTTGTACTTTTACTGCAGTAATATTTGGATGCTGGTACTTTTGTAGTTTCACTGCAGTAATATTTGGATGCTGGTAGTTTTGTAGTTTTACTGCAGTAATATTTGGGTGCTGGTACTTGTAGTTTTACTGCAGTAATATTTGGGTGCTGGTACTTTTGTAGTGTTACTGCAGTAATATATGAATGCTGGTGCATTTGTACTTTTACTGCAGAAATATTTGGATGCTGGTACTTGTAGTTTTACTGCAGTAATATTTGGATGCTGGTACTTGTAGTTTTCATGTGTTGGTCTGGTCATGAAGGGGTTATGTTTACAGCTGGTTGGTGACGTCAGAGTCAGCTGAGGGCGTGCGTGCGTGCGTGTGTGTGTGCGGATGATTCAGCAGTCGCTCTGCTCATGTGCAACAGACAAACGGATTTGACGCGGTCGGTTCCAGGCTTTTATTTTGATGTTCTGCTGCTCCGAGGGCGCGTGGAGGACACAGGTGAACCCGTGCAGGTGATAAAGAGCCTTCGGAGACCCCGTAGTGTTCGGCCCAGGCCGGAGAGCACGAGCGGAGCCGCAGAGAGGCTTCCGCTTCGTCCTCCTCAGTCGTCCCACCGGATTTTATCGCCGTTTGTCGGGACTCTTACCGTCCGGAGCCTTTTATCGGACCCTGCTCGCTGGATTTACCTGAAACATCTGGACACACATCCAGCTGCTGCACGCGACCTTCTGTGGTCCACATTTCCGCGTTTGTCCGGTGGATGGTCGATGTACCGGCAGGTGAGTGCGCGTCTCCGCGGGTCCAAGAAAACCGAGCGTTTCGGTGAAATTTGATTCCCAGAGAAACAACATCACGCACGTTAACGTGACTCAGACCAAACGCGTCGTCACGGCCCAGCGAATGTGGGGGAGACCTGCTGCACGGTGCTCAGGCACAGCGGCTTATCAATACATTCCATTGATTATCAGTCCAGCCCAGGGTTGGACCGGGTATTGATCCATAATCACCAATGACTCCGATGTGTTTCATGCAGCGGCGTTAATACACTGTTCAGTTGGCTGAGTGAGGCTGGTTAGGCTGATCAAACTAATCAATAACTGTATTGATAAGTGATTAACAGTTTCTTTCCAGCTGAAATGGACAAAGTCAGTTTTGAGGACTTGATGTTTCCTGCGTGTCGTTGACAGTAAACTGAGAATCACATGTACAAATAATGTAAATGAGCTAAGTTTCTAGATTGAGGATAAAATCTGCAGGTTGATCAATAAACCAGGTGTGTGTTGACTAGTTACAGATACATAATCAATGATTAGACCAGATTGAACTGATGGAAGAATCTTCTGACTGTGAAATAATTGGATGGATCCGTTTTTGCTTGTTGACTGAGTTGTAGTTGCTTTGTCCTTCGGTTCTGTTGGTTCTGTCGTGTTTGTGGCAGCAGAACAGGACCTGCTGTTCACCTGGTCTTGGTCCAGAAGGACCCTGCTGTTCTCTGGGTGTTTATTGCCATATGGACTGGGTCCAGTCAGTCTTCCCATCTGTCCCTCTGTCCCTGATGTTTCCGCTCCGCTGGACTTTGTGATGATTCGCCCTCTGGCTGCTTGAATCCTCACTGACATGATGAATCTGTTCTTCAACAACCATCACTAAGTCCAGAGAACCCTCACAGGTATGAGGACCAACAAAGAACCTGTATGTGGATTCAGTAGATAGTTGGCCCCAGACTGCTCCAGGCCTCTTGTGTCCAGCATGTGGACTGTGCTCAGCCAGAGGCCTCCGGGACTTTGTTGCTGTTCCTTCCTGGAAACACATGATGCGTTGGGAAGCACAGACCACGAGTCCTGGACCGACAGATCAAAAATTCATCGTTTCCAGGCGGTTCTGGAAGAATGAAAAAGCCTGAGTGCTGAATAATTAAGACAAAAGTGCTTCAGCAGCTGTGCAGCCACACAACAGGTTTAGATTTATTTCCCAGGCTCCTCTGTGAAGAACAGACCAGATGTTTGTGTCATTTCTGTAAACCAGTTACCAAAGTTCTCTGAACAGTCTGGCCCGAGATTGATCCCTGAAATTAGAGACTGTCAGCAGCAGCTATTAATCATTTATCATCTGTCACCGTCAGACCACACGTGGAACAGTCTGTACTGGATCACCAAAATACCTGGAACTGTTTTTTCATAGCGTAAACACAAGGGGTCCCCGTGTAAACCAGGATTAATGAACATGTGACTGTTGGACTCAGACTGGACTGAAGACCAACCCAGACTTGACTAGAGACCAGACATGATACTGTTCCTACAGAGCTGTGACCAGCAGTTGTTCTACTGTCTGATCTCCGTTGTGTCTGTACAGAGGCAGTAAAGCAATAATTCACCAGGATCAAAGTCCGTAACCAAGTACTTTTAAGTCCACGACTGTCGTGTAACAGAGAAAAGCAGCAAATCGTCACATCGGAGCAGCTGGACCCAGAGAATATTTATGTTTGTGGCTGAATCAGGTTTTTTCATGTTTTGCAGATCAGCGCGTCCATTAATAAACTTAGTGTCTGTAACTGGTCCAAGAGCTAAGTGCACCCAGACCCTGGTCCTGATATGGACCTGAAACCTAGAAACGATGGGTTATGTGAGGTCACATTATGTGCATCGTTGTTTACTGTGCACAGACAATAACAAGAGTGAACAGGAACATCTTGGTTTGGGTCCCAGTCCGGATCCTGTCTCCCTCTCGTTTTACTCCTCAGCGTTTCCTCTCCGGCCTCTTTTCCTCCACGTCTGTCCGTCCTCTGTGAGTTTGTCTGATGTCTGAGAGATAAATGTGGGAGTGGTCTCAGTGTCAGGAAATGTTTGGTGAGTCTCTGGATCTCAGTCCGTCCTCTCGTCTCTGACGGGGCCTCTCTAAACCCCTCTAACCCTGACCCTCCGCTCACAAACACACGCTTGTTGTCATTAGACGCTGGTCAAGGTTTGCTGTTTTGGGATTTTCCAGGGAATATCTGATCAAACAAGGTCTGGATTAAACTTTGCATCATGTGACCAAACGGTTTCCCAGTTTCCCCTGCTGCAGGTCAGTGCTGCTCAGAGTACAGAACAGGACTGGGAAAGCAGGGAAGAAAGGCCAGAGTCACATGGGGGTCTGGCACAGGGACTGTTCAGGACTTCAGTGCTGGGCGGCCCAGAGACAGAGCTGCTTTGTGGCAGATTAATGATGGGGCTGGGGTGGAGGGGGCTGCATTAGAGTGGAGGTCCAGAGCTCCCAGCACAACAGGGAGGTTGTCCCAGCCAAGTTGCTATGAAACCAGAGGGTCCCAGGAAACACGCGGCTCTGAGCCGGATCTCCTGCGGCCCAGTGGTCAGTGAGCCAGGTAGACTGGGGGTTGTTTTATGTTAACTGGGAAGGTTTTGTTAAAGTGAACTCCAGGAAATAAGTTGATGTCAAAATAACAGCAACACGGACTGAACGTCATCGGGACTTTAGTGCGAGACTGTTGGATCAGACTGACTCAGTCTGTAACGGTGTGTGTTACTGAAAACAGTCCAACCAGTCTGACCAGTTACTATGTGGTACCACACCAGTGCAGTTTCACACAGACAGTTTTCATGGTCACACTCCGTGTCTGGGAGAGGCTCATTCAGGCGTGTGTGTCTGTGTGTGTGTGTCTGTCTGTGTGAATTTGTGTTGGTGAATTTTCTGGTTCAGTTCAGGCTGATGTTTTTTTTTTTTTTTCAGGACTCTGACTCTTAGGACTCTGGTTCCCTTCCCTGGTTCTTGGTCCTGGTCCAGTATCAGCCTGTGTGTTTGAATCACCTGCTGGGTCGAGTGTTTAAATTATTGCGGTTCAGACATTATGGGATGCTTTGCAGTGTCTTTGTTCAGCTGTTTGTGAGCAGCCGCCTGCTGATCAGGTTACTGTTGATTCATTTATCACTGAGCAGTAATGGAAGCTGACCCCGCTGAGGGTTTGTCTTACAGGGGAGGGAAATGTGTGTTTGGGACTTTACCGTCCACTGAAAGTGAACGTCGGTCCGGTGCGTTTGGGCCTGACCATCTGTCGGGCTGCTGGTCCATCTGTGACGTTTTCTCAGCCTCGGCGTGTGAATTAAACCTGAGCTCACAGACTCTACTGAGAGCAGGGACCTGGTTTTCATGGACCTCTACAAGCTGGAGTCTCACTGTTTGTTACACAGCAGAAATATGTGGAAACCAGTCAGATCTGAGTCCATGGGTTTAATTTAAAGTCTGCAGCTGGTGATTTTCTATGCTTTTGTTATTCTGCACAAATCCCATCCAGTGACCAATAATAAATGTGGAACCAGATCAGAGACCAGTGGACTCTTTGTTCCTTCAGAGCCTGTAAACAGTGACGGCCGTTCTCAGCGTCTGGAGCTGGTTTTTGTAAAAAGAGGGGCCTCCCATTGTTGTTGAGGAAGAACCATGTGAGCCAGGTCAGCGGTGTGGCTCCCTGCTGTGTTTTTAATAGTTTTTGGACAACAATGGAGGTCTACGGCACAGACCCATAAGCTGAACCAGGTTCTGGATTCCTCACATTTCATGCTCTGATGCTACAGACAGATGTATCTTTGCCCTCACGTCTGATGTTTGGTCTCTAAAACACAAACTGTCATTTTGTCCCGTCGTTCTGTTACAGACTCTCAGGTTCTGGTGGAGGTTTGGGTTTATCACACGGGAGGAAACGGGTCAAATATGTTGGGGACTATTTGTCTCAGCGGATGAATCCACATGTGGCCTTAGTGAGTATTAGTTGGCAGCAGGACAGTGTGGTATCAGTGCCTCACTGTGTTTTACTCATTTAAAAACAAAAATATAAACTAGGTCTGTCTTGTGGTCTTGATGAGACCAGTTAGTTAACTGGAATCACCTCATCTGTCATTCACTCATTCATTTGTTATTCAACGATTAGTTCAAATGGACTCGTCCGTGTTTGTGCTGAGACAGGAAGTCTCTAAAACACACTGGTTCGGCTGCTGTGATGACTATCCAGGTCAGATCTCTCCTGTGCATCTGCCAAACGGCAGTAAAACATAAACGTGGTCGATTGTGGATGAGACATGGACTTTAACGTTCCCTGCAGGCAGAGCAGAATGACTCTGCAGCCTGTGGGTCGATGTTAATCTTAAAAAGAGACGCACACAAAGGAGGGAAATATATCAGGCAGTGGGAAATCCTCCAAATCCTAATGAAAAACTAGCGTTTTATTGCGGCGCAGTGAGTTACTGTGCACTGAGAACAAGAGCGGCAGTAAAACGTGCTGACCTCTGGCTTTCAGCTTCGGTATGACAACACATTTTTCCAGCGTTCCTGAAAGCAGCTTTTCACCTGGATCAGACTCTCCAGAGGCTCCACCTCCTTTATCTGTTTTCTGTCGGGCAGAGACATTTTTTTTATTCTCATGCAGCTAAAAGAAAAAGATTTTTTGAATAACAATAAACGTTCTAATGGTTCCCTGCTTCTAGGCTGTAAAGATTTGGGACCAAGATACTGTGAGTTCTGGTAGAAAAACAGGACACTGCAGAGGGTTCAGGCTCTTTAGACGTTTAGCCCAGACCTGCAGCAGAGCCCTGATCCCGTCAGTCTGGGATCACATGACTAGAGAACAACCTGCAGGTGCACTTTCTGATGGACGGATGTGTTTTACTGTTTGTCTGGACAATAACTTTATTCTGAAAACATTGAGCTTTTGTCTCGTCCCTTTGTCGGACGCACCGACGGGGCAGGGCGGGTCGGGACTGCAGCTCCGCTCGGAGAGGGAGGTAATGAAGCAGAGGAGAGAAGGAGCGAGAGAGAATCTCATCATCGTTTAGTCGTGACCTCGTTCATCAGTCTTCGTTCCTCCTGTGTGTCCTTGGTCTTACAGCTGCAGTAACCACACACACACACACACACACACACACAGGTTTTTACTGAATTCAGAAATTCTTGCTTAATGTCTCATTGAAGATCTTTTTTTTTTTTTAAGTTTTAAACACTAAATCACAAATTCATTTCAAAACCCCATTAAACGTCCTGATTAACATCACAGATGTAGAACTCTGATGATGATGATGATGATGATGATGCTGATGCTGCAGCTGTTTTAAATCATTCTCACTCAGAAACATGCAGCTAATGATCCGACACAGTGACGACCATCTGCATTAGAGCGTTGACGTTACCGCAGGAGCTTCGGTGTTTGTGAGCTGGGCTGCAGATTCAGAGCAGACACACTTTTTATCTCTGTGTGGACCAGACAGGTTTGTGGGCAGAGTTTTAATGGCCCCTGGTTTTGCATTAATTCCACAGAACTCTGTTGGGGATTTGCCAACGCGGATGCAGACCTTGTTTGTGAGCTGGTCAGCAGACAGACAGGAAATGTGGCCCGGTCCCGTCGGTTTCAGCAGCAGGTGGATGTTCCTGCTCGTGTCAGAACAGGGTGGTGATGTGAGCGCCGCCCTGTGACTGACGCAGCATCGGGGAAGTTGTGACTCAGCTCAGTGCAGCGGCTCTTGTGGGAAACACTTTATTCGTTTAGCTTCCTCTTTCACGTACGAGAGGAAAAGGTTTCAAGCTTCAGTTTACAGATATGGATTGGCCACTTTCAGGGTGTGAGGTCACTAATTTATTTCACAGATTCTTGATTTAGCGTCTTCCTTGAACACCAGAGTTTGTTGGTGGAAATTTCAAACCTTCAGTCATTTCTTCAGGGATGTTCCTCGGCACACATGGCCTCAGTATGGAGGATTTTGAAAAGGTTCTCTGTAACTACAAAGCCTGTTTTCATTCGTGAAGGTTCTGATGTTCTGACCTTTCTGTTCCTCTCACACTGAAATCACAAGTTTGGAGCTGAATTACGTTTCACTTTCTTCATGGGACATCAGCTGTTTCCACGTGGGCTCCCAGAGGAGCTTGTGATGACGCGGTTAGTTTGAGGTACGGTGGCCTTGGGCGGACAAACGGCTGCGGCTGATGTTCTAACATCAGAGCCATGTGCTCAGACTGCAGCCTGGGGAGTTGAGGGTTTAGTCTCAAAGACTCTTTAAAAAAGCTCTTTTCTGATTGTTATGTAATTGTGCTGAGACAGGAAGTCTGTGCTCAGTGAGAGTCTAGAGCTACAACTAATGACGCCTGTCACTATCAATCCATCTGCCAGTTACTCTTCTGATTAGAGTTTATGAAACGTCAGACCGTAGTCAGACACGTTTCCTGTAGGACTGTGAGTCTGTCCTTAACTATATACCAGAGCAGGAGCTTCAGGTAATTAGCTGCTGACGCCAGTTCTCCGAACAGGAACCTGCTTAACGTCAGTGGGAGCATGTTGGTGTTTATGGCCTGAGCACAGTTTGAGTCCTGGTCTTGTTCCTCCCTTAAGTTTGAGCTGAGGGGTAAAAGAAAATAAAAGGCAAAAAGGCTCAGGAGGTAGAGCAGGTCGACCATGAGCCAGAGGGTTGGTGGTTCGATCCTTGGCTTCCCTGGTCCACAGGCCGAAGTGTCTTTGGGCAAGACACTGAACCCCAAGTTTCCCCTGGTGGCTTCTCCCCCGGTGTATGAAGGTGTGAGTGGACAAATGGTGTAAAAAGAGCTTTAGACCATTTACAGGTGTGTAGAGGTGAAATTAGTCCATCCACAGAACATTAATCTGCAACTCCTCATAAAAGATCATTTTTCAGGTGAAGAGACCGAACGGTGCCAGATAGTCTGTGGTTTTTGGACCGAACAATTAATTAATTTCTTGGATGTTCTGATTTATTTTGATCATCGTCAGTTTCAGTGTGTTATGTTCAATATTATCAGTGTTTTCACCGTGTCCTTGTCTGCTGCACAAACTGACTCTCCACCCAAAATCTGCTCTTTTAGTAACACACACTTTCATACCTGAAACAGGCTGTCCTTGTTTTTTACCGCCTGGGGTTCATGTGCTGTTACACGTGTGTGTGTGTGTGTGTGTGTGTGTGTGTGTGTGTGTGTGTGTGTGTGTGTGTACAGTTACACACAGGGCGGCGGGTTAGGGTGTGTCAACATCATTTTTCTGATCGCTATCTGTGCAGGAGCAGCTGATTGTTTTTGTTAGGGGCGTGGTGTGTGTGTGTGTGTGTGTGTGTGTGTGTGTGTGTGTGTGTGTGTGTGTGTGTTAGATAATTAATATGTTGTCTGCACACACACACCTGAACTCACCCTGCAGTGTTTCAGCTGTTAGTCACATTAACGGTCTATAAATGATTTTCTGTGGTGTGTGTGTGTGCGTGTGTGTGTGCGTGTGTGTGTGCGTGTGTGTGTGCGTGTGTGTGTGTGTGCGTGTGTGTGTGTGTGTGTGTGTGTGTTAGATAATTAATATGTTGTCTGCACACACACACCTGAACTCACCCTGCAGTGTTTCAGCTGTTAGTCACATTAACGGTCTATAAATGATTTTCTGTGGGGTGTGTGTGTGTGTGTGTGTGTGTGTGTGTGTGTGTGTGTGTGTGTGTGTGTGTGTGTGTGTGTGTGTGTGTGTGTGTGTGTGTGTGTGCGTGTGTGTGTGTGCGCTACTAGTCCCTCCAGCTCCTTTTTCTGATCTTACTTATGTGGTTTTATTGGAGCTGATTGAGCTAAAACAGTTTAATTCCTGTTACTGTCCAAGATTATTTATTACTTCCTGTTTTGTCATCTACAGCTCCTCCTGCTCTGTGTCTCCATGGTGAAGTGGGTGGAGTCTGATGTCAGCCCCTCCTCTTATCGACCATCCCGCCGCCATGCCCACCATGGTCTCTAGGCTGCCCAAGTTCGGCTCGCGGCCCAAATCTGCTGCCTCCTCCAGCGGGTCACAGATGGGTCCAGTGAACGGCGGCACCTTTGCTGCTGCTTCCAGCACCCGCCTCACCAACGGGTTCTACCACCATCCTGGCCCGGTGGGAGTCACCACCACCACTGGAGCTGCAACCCCCCCCTCTATTAAGCAGAATGGGTTCATCAGAGTACCAACTTCGTTCTCCATGAAATGGAGGAAAGAAAACGGGCTGATGGAGGACGGGGAGAGGGAGTGGAGAAGAGGAAAAGGTGGGAATGGTGGGCAGAATCGCCCCGGTACCAACATCCATCAGCCTTATTCCCAACGGCAACCGGGCTCACCAGTGGTGTCGCAGCATGACGCCAAAAAAACAGGGAAGGGGCGTGGCCTTGGCCAGCCTGTTACGCCATCATCATCACCATCACCACAGTCCAGCCCCAGAACACTTCCTGTTTCTAAAAGTGGATCTTACGGTCCCAAACCAAGCCAGACT
Source organism: Mastacembelus armatus (assembly GCF_900324485.2). NCBI lineage: Eukaryota > Metazoa > Chordata > Actinopteri > Synbranchiformes > Mastacembelidae > Mastacembelus > Mastacembelus armatus. The sequence goes on along the minus strand of NC_046651.1, from coordinate 19,168,555 downwards.
GGGCTGACCAACGGGACAAAACCAACCCTGAATGGCCTTTGTGGACCTAAATCACAGAGCGGAATAGTTGATTCTCTGAGAAGGCCTCTGAGTTTTGGTGGTTCTAGGCCAGGTTCTGGTCCTGGTTCTCGTTCTGGGTCCCCCCTGCTAAAGAAACCGCCAGCCAGCCGCTCACACTCCACCGACAGCCTCGGGTCCACTTCAACAGTCCAGCTGGCTCAGAGCGATCGATTTCGGTCACGTAGCCTCACCCAGGTCCGGCAGCATTCCTCGTCCCCCCACGCCACCAACAGGGCGGCTGAACGGGGCCTTAAGGAGCCGACTGCTCCCTCCACTCATGCTCCGCCCAGAGGTGGAGGGGTCAGAGTTCAGAGCTCTGCTGCTTCAGGAAGATCAGGGCTCAGCACCATATCACTCCTGCCCCCCTCCGCCTTAAAGAAACCCCTCCTGTCCAGCCTCGTCTCTGCCTCCAAGCCCAGTGGCGTCAGCTACAAAATGTCACGCCCGTCACTCATCAAGCAGCCCCGCCCCCTCAGAGTGACCCAAGCCATTGCGTCTGGTAGTGACCAGGAAGTGAACCTGAGGGGCTGGAAGAACTCAGCAGAGACGCCGTCGACAACAGAAAACAGCCCAGGTAACGTAATTTTCATTTGGCATCAGCGTCATTTCTCTGTTTCTACAATCATCTCACATCACATCTCACCTGTCACACCTGTCAGAAACTACCCCGGACACTCCGGAGACAGAGGGGGTCTCAGGAGAGTTGGTGTCCCAGGCAGAGGTGTCGATTGTCGTGGAGACACTGGAGGAGATGTCCCTGTCTTCGACCTCCTCTCTGGATAGGAATGATACGAGTCAGGAGTACATGGACGACTTTGACAACCTCGGTAAGGACGCACAAACACACAGGCACAGACGCGGCCTTTCCCTCAGCAGATTGTCACATGTCTTGTCTTGTGTTTGTAGGAAACGGAGGCGTCGGCGTGATGCTGCTTTCCTCCAAAAACGAAGACGACGACTCTGGACTCGACCAGTCAAGCACCAGGTTCAATGAGGACAAGGGGGGTCCTGGTGGGGTGACAGGACTCTGTTTTCTGGACGACGGTGTGGACTGGGACAGTATGACGCTGAGCGGTGAGTTTCACACAAAAAGTCTTGAAACAAAAACAAAACAAAAAAAAACATTTCTAAAAGCTTTTGTTTGTCTCCAGGCGAACGAGAAGAGCAACGTCTGAGCCGACTGTCACGCCAGAGACGACCCAGCCAGCCGGAATATCACGACCAGGTAGGTCACAGAAAAGGTCAAAACAAAAGCTGCAGCTGTTCATTTACGGCTCAAACACCATTATCAGTTCACAAAGCAGAGAGGGTTAGTTTTCCAGTTAATTAGAGTTCAGCTCTTGTGCAGTCACAGAAACATCTGGCACAGCAGAAAATAAGTAAAAAGTTTTAACGATGAGACGTGAAAACAAAGCTGGATCCAACGTTGGGACCAAAAAGGGAAAGCTTCCCCAGATCCTCTGCAGCTCAGTGAGGGGAGCAGGTGTAGTGCTGGATCTGCCCCGGGAGCCAAGTTCAGGGTAATCCTGGGCTGATACCTGACAGGGTGTGACATCATTAAAGTGATGTAATTAATGCCAGGAATGGAATGACAGGTGAGAGGTGCAGCGGTGCAGCGACCCCACCCTTAGACCGTTAGGACAGAGGACGTGAGTCACGTTTCACAGGGCGAAGCAGCAGCTTCTCTCCTCCTGTCAGGCAGCACTGAACAGATGCCCTGAACCGCTGACTGGTTTCTGCTGTGAGCCCATTAAACAGCTGATGTCTCCCAGTTCTGCTGCAGGTACAGGATATAAACAAGTCTGTGTTTTTGTCAGTCATTCTTTTTTGTTTGTGTCACGTCTTTGGTTCGACTTAGTGCGAGTGTTTTACAGACAAATACATAAAAACATCTTCTCTCTCTGGAGGGCGGTTCGTCCCTGGACCTGTCCCCATCGGACAGCTGCGGCTCCGGGGGAACCTACATGTGGGATGAAGAGGGTCTGGAGCCACTGGGGGGCGCCGCCATGAGCGCCTCTATCAACACCAAAAGCAACACCTCCCACCACATCGGGAGCTTTGACTCGGACGTCAACAGCATCGTAAGGAACAGCTGGTTCTTCTAGCCAGAGCTCGTTATGTTTTCCAACACACATATTAGGCCTCGTTTTCTTTCTTCTGCCTAAAATCTTTTCAAATCTCATTTTACTTTGACATTTAAACTGATTGTTTGACTGAAAATAAACAGGTAATATTTTCTAATCGGAGAAAACCATTAGAGAACTAATCTCTGAAGGGACTAAGGAATCTTGCCTGAGGACAGTTTGTGGTTAGTTCCACTGAAAAGGTGCAGCGTTCTGCGAGGGCTGTGTTTTTATTTGTTGCCTGGATCACTTCAGCCCAGTAACTGAACAGAGACAAAGAGAAAAGGGCAAAAAGTGAGTTTAACTTTCCAGCAGCCTCCTGTCCTGCCCGGGGCCAGTTCTGGACTTCAGGACCATCTTGTGGTTGGTGCTGGGCAGCAGATGGTTTTGACTTTCTAAACGTGAGCATCCAACAGGCCCCAACAGGCAGCGTCAGAGCGAAACATCAGAGCGTTGCTGCCGATTGAGGTTGGCACTTGTTCCACATTTTTGGAACTAGTCTGAACTCGAGGTCTCGTAGCAGAACTCAGACCTCCTGAGACTCCGAGCACTTCTTTATCTAAATGTCCAATTTACCTGTTAGTTCTGGGTCTAGTTCTGCTAAATCAAACCTGGTTCTTATTGGTTCTAGCAGTGACTGAATGCTGGTTCAGGTTGATAATATTATTTCATAATCTAGTTCTGACCCAATCGGCTAAAACCCTTCGTTCTTCAAATCAATTCCCCCTTTGGACTTAATATTCTTTGCTCAACCAAACTTAGAGGACAAACCGTAAAGCCTGCCTGCTCCTGCTGAGGCTATTAAACCGAGCTGTGGTGCTCAGTGAGTCACTTCACTGACATTCATCTTCCTGAATCAGACGGCAGACCTGCATCATTTATCAGAGGTCACACGTGTCACGGTCTGGTTCTCGGACGTCGCCCTGCTGAGGTCTGGATTAGTCCTTTGGCTCCCTCCAGTGTCTGAGACGTGCAGCTGCCACTGCAATGCTCCAGGCCTGGTTTTCACCTTCACTGGTGTGTGAGAGGATTCTTGATTCTTGTTTAGAGTTGATCTGAATATCCAGAACCACAACTAGAGATATCAAACCTTTTTATTTCCTGTGCTGTGTAAGAAATACAGTGACAGGCTCTTTCTTTAATCAGACTTTTCAAAGTTTCTTGCATTAATTCACTTTACATGAATTACTTTGGCATCAGCCAGTAAGGTTCTGCAGTGGGTTGAGGTTAGTCAGGATAGTCACCCAGACTGTTACTGTCTGTCTGTGTAGTGAATAATGTTGAGGTGGTTGTGATGAGCTCCCTGTGTGTTAATGAGCTGTGGACTTTAAAGAGTGACTGACCCTAATGAGCCTCAGACCCTTAATGACCTGAGGACATTAACACCTGAGATCTGAACTGACGTCTGAACTCTGTTTTTGTTTTTTGTGTTTATATGTACATACCTGAATGGTTTGTAATTGGTTGACCCTGTTTGTGCAGCAGTTTGTGCAGCAGTTACTGATGTTTGACCAGCAGGGGGCAGTGTTGGTCTAGTAGAAGTCTGTATGTGTGTGTGGCTGCAAACCTGCAACACGCCAACCTGCCAAACGAGTGGCCTCGGATCAAACGGCCTGAAATCAGCAGGATGATGTTGGTTAATTGGCTTTTATTTGTGTGTGTGTTTTTGAGGGGGGGGTTAGCACAAACAAAAAGCTGTTGGTCGGTGCAGAGCTGCCAAGTAGGAGGAAGAGAAGAAGACAGAAGGTGAAAAGGAAGGAATAGACGAGGGAGAGAGGTGGAGAAGACAGGAGGACGTCCGGACAAAGTAGGTGGAGGGTTCGTGAAGACGTAAGAGGTGAGAAGGGAAGGAGGAGATGAGGTAAGGAAAGGAAAAGAGAGAAGGAGGCGAGAGGATAAAGGAGAGAGAGGAGCAGGAGAGGAGATAGTGAATGTGGTGATGTGGATGGCTGCTCTCAGCCACCGGGGACAGTTTGTGCAGGTGTGTTTTTAAATGCAGCACTTAGATTTAGTTTGCTCTCAGGTCACTGTGCTGTGACTAAGCTTCCCAGGCAGGAAACTACCAAACCAGCTGTGTGTGTGTGTGTGTCTGTGTGTGTCTGTGTGTGTCTGTGTGTGTCTGTGTGTGTCTGTGTGTGTCTGTGTGTGTCTGTGTGTGTGTGTGTGTGTGTGTCTCTGTGTGTCTCTGTGTGTCTCTGTGTGTCTCTGTGTGTCTCTGTGTGTCTCTGTGTGTCTCTGTGTGTCTCTGTGTGTCTCTGTGTGTCTCTGTGTGTCTCTGTGTGTCTCTGTGTGTCTGGACAGAAACTTCTTTTTCTTTCATTTCTCATGTTTTCTTCAGGAGTGTGATGTGTGAGTTGGGGGAAAACTCTTCAGAGCTGTTACTGTTAATGTTAGCTAAAAAAAAGAAGCAGTGATGTTTGTCACCCTGATCATATTGATCGTATTGATCATATTGATTGTATTGATCATATTGATCGTATTGATCATATTGATCGTATTGATCATATAGTTTCTTCTGTTTCCTGAGAGACAAAAAAAAAAAACAAACATCTTCTTGAAATAAACAGGTTTAGCTTTGGTTCCAGGTTTTAGTTGAACTGCTCACATTAGCTTTGTGGCTACAGTGGTGGTGTTCAGTACAGCACCCCCTGGTGTTGTGGAGCAGTAATGGACGCTCCACCCAACGCAGAACTCCAGACCCTTATTTTAACGCCGATAGATGCGTCCAGCACAGGAGTGACTTTCTAAGTGTCTTTCCATCCAAACGTAGAGCAGATTTTTACCATGTGTGGAAGAAAATGCACATCCATCCACTTTGAGTTGGTTCATCAGCCAAATACTGTGAGATACAGAGATTAAATATGAGGTTTATGCTTCTCAGTCCAATGCTCAAATTAAAACAGTTTGAAAACTAGTGGCCGTCATATTGTGAAGAGGTGAATATGGTTCCCCTCAGCAGCAAACATCTTTGAGAATTCGACCTGAAATCTGTCCTGTGTTTGGTTTGACTGACTGATGTGGAGGAGAAAAGAGGCAGTGTTAGTTTTTGTTATTCAGGCGGTGGAGGTTTTTAAAACACGTCCAACCTTCTCTTTGTCTCTTTCAGTGTAGACGTGTACAAAAAGTCAGACCGATCAACAGGCCTCAAAACAACGAGAAGGTCTTTCATCAGGGTCTGGTAGAAGCTGATGTCCTTCATACTGTACCTGCTATTTTGCAGAAGAAAAACATCATTTAGTTTGGATTTTCATTCCCTTGGGTCTGTGTGTCTGTTCAAGGATTTTGTTTTGTGCTCACAGTGTGTGCTGGAACCTGGAAATCAGATTTACTGTGTTTCTGTCTTCTCCTCGAAAATACACGTTTCAGGACGAGCTCTGACCTTCATGTTCCCCAACAGGCCGACCAGACAGAAAAACTCAAATAGTTTCAGATTGTTTGCATAAAAACCATTTTACAATCAACTCAAAGTGTCTCTAAACAGTCTGAACCGGTTGAAATGGTTGAAATGTTTTGTTCCAGTTAGCTAATAGTGAAGTCTGGTGTTTTATCAACTCATTGAGTGCCTGTGTCTTTCAGGACATCTTGAACAACCTGGACTCTTGTGATCTGGATGACGACGACCTCATGCTGGATGCAGACCTTGCAGAGGACACGTCACTGCACAGCGGTAACGTTAGATACTCACATGAAGGTGACGAGTTTGACCCAGGTCTTAAGGGACATTTTTTGGGACAGTTTCCCCCAAAAAACATAAACCCATGTTACTGAACTCATCCAAAACTGAACCAGAAGCTGAAACTGGCCTGATTTAAACCTGAGTCCTTCTCCTGTCATAAAACCAAATTTCCTGCACAGATGTCTTTATCTAGCTTGTAGACGTAGCGCTCACTTCGTGGTCTAGCTCTGTGCTTCGTTAGCGTTTCGGTGCTTTAAATAAAACCCGTGTCCTCGTGCTGCTGGTCTGAACCCTGCAGATGGAGAGGGGCTGTCCCACATGGCTCAGTGGAGGAAGAGGCAGCTGTGCTGGGGAATGCAGGACGTCCACAATGACAATGAAAGGTGCTTTTTCTGCCTTTTGTCACAATCCATCCAACAAACTCACCAATATTAGACACTGTAAGCTCTTCACACTAGAGTCAACTGTATGTAAACCTTATACATGATCATATTAGTATAATCAGTTGATTTGGCAAGAGGGAAGTGAAACAGTCGGTAAGAAGAGCAGGTTTTTCTAATTGCATCAGTGTTTACTAAGCGCTCAGCCTTAAGGCTTTAAGGGGGAAAGGTTAGTGGTTTATTTCTCTTTACTGGGAGCTTGAGAACTGGAGTACAGGTCTTAGTGTTACTAAGTAGGTGTTTTACTGGTGGGACCATGCATGTGCACAGTGCATGTTGTGTCTGTCAGAGATCTCAACAGATGAGCAGGAGCTCTGAGCTGCTGTGTTCACTTGTCCCGTTCCTGCGTCTGTTGATGTGGCGTCTTTGACTCTGTGACGTGTAGTAAGAGGGGGAGGCACAGCGCCGACTGCAGGACGTTTTGGGTCAACGCAGAAGAACAGAGGGTTGAAATAAATGTCATGTGACTGAGTTTGCACTGGCAGCTAATGATCAGACTGTTTCTGTTGCTCCCTCAGTGACTTCCAGTGTTACCAGCTCACTGAGGATCCTGGGAATCAGAGGACCGACGCGACCAGAGACGGTGACCTCGTTCTGGACCTGCGTCCTCCCAGGTGAAACATCTCCGTTATATACTAACACCCAGTGAGAGCCCCCAGTTTAGTCACTGGCCTGTGTCAACACACAGAAACATGTTTAAGATGTTTAAACTCACATACACCAGCGATTTGAGACTTTTACCAGGAGACTTTGTCTGTGTCTGTCTGTGTCTGTCTGTGTCTGTCTGTCTGTGTCTGTCTGTCTGTGTCTGTCTGTCTGTGTCTGTCTGTCTGTGTCTGTCTGTCTGTGTCTGTCTGTCTGTGTCTGTCTGTCTGTGTCTGTCTGTGTCCTTCACCCCCTCAGGTCTGCCAGTCTGTCTCCTGGTACCCCTGCTTTGGGTCTGGATGTGGAGGAACTGGCTGAAGACTGTTCTGCAGTCAGATCTCAGCTGGAGCACCTGCAGAGGTTGCTGCTGCAGGTGAGACTTCCATAGCGCATGGTGTTCCTATAAGAACATGGTGTTCGGTGTTCTTTATAGGAACACGGTGTTCCTATAAGAACATGGTGTTCGGTGTTCTTTATAGGAACACCGTGTTCCTATCGATGTATAACAATATGCAGAATTTTCATTGTGCAGTGAAAATCAGTATCCAGAGGTTTGTGGTTCTGCAGCTTTTATCACACTAACCAGCTACAGTGTGTTTGATGTTTAAGCCTTTAACCAGGTCACATTTAGCTTCTTTTCTCACCTTTGTCATTTTTCTGTGAATATGAAGCCAACTCTCATTAGTTATTCCACCTCTGAGCTTTTATTAGTTAGTCCACCTCATTTCTCTGAGGGGGTTCAGTCCTTGTTCATGTGTCCCAAACAGCCAGTCCATTAAAGAACAGCCAGTCCATTAAAGAACAGCCAGTCCATTAAAGAACAGCCAGTCCATTAAAGAACAGCCAGTCCATTAAAGAACACACCCCGTGTGTTATTTTCCTCGGTTCATGTCCTCTTCTTGTTGTCTGTGGTTTAGGAGTTGGACTGGTGGAGCTGTGGGATAAGTGCAGTGTGTTGGATCCTAATGAAACATTTTAAACTCACACAGTTTTTCTCCTAATTTGCACCATCGTTAGACGATTTGCCACCTCAGCGTGACGGAGGACAGTTTCATGAATCTTTCTTTAGAGCTGTGTAAAATATTCACAAATGAAAAACGTTACTGTGCCCATGAATGCCTCTTTGAGCACAGCGACAACAAGCAGAACACGGTCCATGTTGTTCATTTCCAAGCTCCGTGTGTTTGTGCAGGAGGAGGATGTGGACGACGACACTCTGACCACAGACACCGTGAGTCCTGAGGAAAATGACTCGTCCCAGGGCTCCGACATGCAGGTCAGCATGTTTAAACTTTATTTAAAACAGGTCAGCGTGTTTGCACTTTATTTAAAACAGCTCAGCATGTTTAAGAGTGTGTGTGTGTGTGTTCAGGTGCAGGCTCTCCTGCAGGAGGTGCAGCAGCTCAGAGAGGAGCTAAGGAGCAGGGACCGGACCATCGCACAGCTCACACTGCAGCTGGTCAGAGTTGTTCTGTCTTTATCGCTGACCTCACTGATATGACGAGCACAGCTGATATTGATATGTATTGATATATTGATATAGGTTATCTGTGAGTGTATTACCATTCATTACCTAAGATATATAATAATACAATATTATTGAATTGTGTGTGTGTGTGTGTAGACTGCTCCCATGGCAACCACCAGGTGTTGTTGCCAGGAGACGACAAGGATGGACCGACAGACGCAGACGACTGAGACGGAGAGAGAGAGCGTGGCCTCGCAGACGCCCTGGAGAGAGCACGCCGTGAGCACACACACACACACACACACACACACACACACTGAACATATATGTCAAGTCATGATAAACAGAAAAGTCCTGAAACGGGACAGTTCAAATAAAGAGAAGCTGCGTTTCAGTAATGAAGGCGATCAAGCCTTGTTGTTGAGCAGCACTTGGTCTCAGCAGGATTGAAGTCTCTTCATCCTCCCTGTTTCTGTCTTCTCTCTATAAACTTAAGTCTTTATAAAAGTTTGCTTGCTTCCTGTTGTGTGAGCCTTCAGACGTTTTAGTGACACCTGAAAGGGTTTCTGGGTAATGTAGTCTTTCATAGTCTGGTGCTGTAAATGATTCTATAATTCTCTTTTGTTTTGAATGGGAGATGCTTTCTTTACAAACTGTCCCCCCCAGTTGGTGTTTTCCGTCTGTCTCTGTCTCGGTCGTCTCCGTCTTTTCTCTCTCGATGTTACGAACCTGCCCCCCCCCTCTACCTGTTTCTCTCTGCCTCTCCTCAGGCTTTTCCTCCTGTTCCTTTTCTCTCTCCACCCTGGCAGTATCAGCGCTCCAGGCCTTTCAGGGGGAAGCCAAAGCCCAGCATCCCCTCCCACCTGGCTAGAAAAAGTGAGTCCACGTGTCTCTGCAGCAGTAACCTGCAGTAGTTTTGTTGATTTTTAGAAAATATTTACAGTAAAACAAAATTCCTTCTAATAAGAATCTCTGCCATGAACTGCCTGTCAAAGCGAGTGAGCGGTAAAGTTTGGTGTTTTTATCTAATTTGGTTTAAATAACTGTTTCTGCAGGTTTCAGTAAAATAAACTGCAGGTCCGTTCCCTGGAACAGGAAGTAGATTTGTGCACTGACTGCTCCTGCACAGAAAAGTGTTTTTAATGAATTTCATTGAATGAGTCCAAGGTTCCAGTTATACTAAAGTCTGCATTTAAAAAACAAAACACCAAAGGGTCACAGAGTGTCTCTAAGGTATTTAAGGAGAGTGAAACTCCAGCATTCAGAGGAGGCAGGTGAAGGGTCAGAGGAGATGTTTTTAATGGAGATGTGGCTGCTCTACAGCGTGAAGTGACTTGAATATTATACTCAGAATTACACTTAAATGAGTCACAACTGCTCTGAATCCGAACTCCAAATTAAAAGTTTCCGTGTGACATTGAAGGTTATTTTCACTTATTCATGGGAATGTACATTAAGGGAGCAGCTCCAGAGCAAACCTGAGGCGCAGCCGCGTTCAGACATGAATGTCATCTACTTGTCACTTCGGTTCACTTCAGCCTAGCTTAGCTTTACTGTGGAGTTCTTAACCTCTTCGTTAGCTTACTTCCACCTCAAACTTCTCCTCAAATCTTTTTGACTCTAGATTAGTTCCTCAGTTTTCTGCTCAACTTTCACTTCAGGCCTTCCCTCCTGTTTTCCATCCTGTGTTTCCTCTTCGGCCCGAATTATTCAGCCCCGCTGTCTAGTCTCTCTCCGAGGGCAGACGGACGTTGGCTGAGAAATTCCGTCTCTGTCTGAAACAGTTGAGAAATCTGTGAGAGACGTTTGTGTTTTCTCCTCTGACTGTCCTCTTTCTGCCTGTCCTCCCTGCCTTCGCCCAGGAGTGGAGAAACTAGTGCTTTACTTCAGTGACACAGCGTGGTACAGTAACACCTTTTTATCTTCCTCACCTGTGTCGTCCTCCTCCAACACCCGTTTGTCTGTTTCCTCCTTTCCCTCGCTTCCCTCCTTTCCCTGTCCAACCCATCAAGAAACTCTGTTGGCCAAAGTATGTGAAACAGGCCAAACCTTAAAGGTGCATGAGTTGATTTCTGGCCACTAGAGGGCAGTGTTTTAAAAGTACGACCTGAAAACGTCTTTGACTTTGTTCAGCTCTAACACAAGTCAGTTCAGTACAAAGTCCATTTCCACAGCAGTAATTCATCAGTACAACTGAGGCAGAACATGTGACACAATGGACAGCTCCAGAACAGCTGCTAAATGGACCTTGTAGTCAGATTATTATAATAATGTATGAACAAATCAGAGTAAAGCTCCAGCTGATGGCACAAATGTAATAATATTGTAAGAGATGAAATGTTTAAGTAACGTGGCCACACCAGACCACCCGTCCGGACTGTTTTACCCATGATTCATTGCTCTGTGGGGGACGGGTCACACCTTCTCCTTCACAGTGAAATGAGCCCGGTGAAGTCCAGAGGCTCGTTGGGAGGCAGCGCCGAGCTAAAATTATCTTTCTAAATGGCTGTTAAATGCTGCATTAGATGAGGTGCACTTCACTCCAGCCTGTTCAGTCACTTGAAACAGTCAAACCACTGGAGATGAGATCACTCAGGGCGCACTTCATCTCCTCCACGTGACGCCGGGAAGCTGCTCGGGGAAGTGGTGTCCTGTCTGAGCAGGATACTGGGAGGTCCGGTTACCGGTTAACATCCAGACCTCAGTGGGTTTGATGTCAGGCCTTTTTTTGGATCCATGTGAAGGCACCTGAAGAAGTGTTTCCTGTTAGAGATAACAAGAAACTAAAGGCCTTTTTTCATTTTTAAAGCGTGACACACACAAAGAAGCAAATTTAACATCACAGCCCTGGAAAAGTCTGAAGGAATCTGAGGTTCAACGTGTCAGCACCAGTGAGGTTTTACCTCCTTTTTATGGGGAGCAGCTCTTGTCTTCTGAAAGCTCTTTATGTTCTAGTTGCATTTGTTTTTAGGGTGAACACAGACCTGACAGTCCAGTGAGGAGGATTCTGGGTGGTTAGGGATGTGTTTTAATACTTAGAGCTCCACCAGGGCCCTGCGAGCTCATGTCTGTTCATTATTGTCATGATTTTAATAATGCAGCTAATTAACGATGCAGCGTGAAGCAATGTTATTCATCTAACGAGACTCCGGGGACCAATGAGAGGACAGCAGAGAGGAGGGAGGGGGGTTGGTTTGGGTGGATCAGCACTTTGTACATCAGAGGTGTGTGTGTGTGTGTGTGTGTGTGTGTGTGTGTGTGTGTGTGTGTGTGTGTGTGTGTGTGTGTGTGTGTGTGTGTGTGTGTGTGTGTGTGTGTGTGTGTGTGTGTGTGTGTGTGTGTGTGTTACTGTAGGGACGTCCTGTAAGTCGTTGTCAGGGAAGCAGAACAGTGAAAAAATTTGGCAGTCGAGTGATTCCTCCATCCAACACAAGGTGAACGCTCCCTGAGAGGAGCTGAATGTGGTGGAGGACACAGTTTCAGTTCTCTCTCTCTGTTAATCTCTCTCCTCTGTGCTCGCTCTACCAATCTGTTTATCTCTTTTTCTGTCCTTTCTCTGCATCACATCGTCACTTTCCCACTTCTTTCATGTCTTTCTGGCTTCCTGCTCTCGCTGCCCTTCCCTGCCTCTCTCTAATCCCTCCGTCCTGTCATGCATTATTTATGAGCGGTGGACTTGGACATAAAGAAATGTCCCTGCAGGAAGCAGGGGGGCAGACAGACCGGCTGCAGTACCGTCCTCCGCCACCAGATTTCAGTGTTGACCAACAAATGTTCCCTTCCTGTGAGTGATTAGAGTTTTTTGTTCTGCACAGAACCTCCCATTGTTTTCATGCCCCTGATTCAGAATGTAAAACCAGACCCAGAGACTAAACCCAGACCTAGTCTCTATATTTGCTTTGTGCAGATCCAAACACTGAATGTCTCCTGTTATTGTGTGTGTGTGTGTGCGTGTGCGTGCGTGCGTGTGTTACCTAACAACTGCAATACGCCATGAAACGGCATCATCAGCTTCTGATAGTTTCATTTGAGCTGAGCCCTGGGTCTTTATTTGGGTTTTCCTACACAGTGACGGGACAGTTGGAGCCAGACAAGTCAACTGTTTAGGTTCATGCCTGTTTAGTCTCTCAAGCTCTAAATTGAGGTGAGTGTCACTCACAGGGTTAATGTTCTGCTCTCATGTCTGTGTCATTGACCCCAAAGGAACAAATGAAGGCGCCTGCCTATAAAAGCAGGATCAGTGTAAATGCTGCAGGTTGTTGTTCGGTGGGTGGCGTTTTGTTTTTGGTGGCAGGACACGTTTGTTACAGCAGCAGAGCTGGAGGAGGATCTTCCCTGTTGTTCTGCAGATTTCAGGGTATTGTCTCTGCAGTGGGAGGAAGTCTGGACCTTGTTCTGAACCAGTTTGTGACTGGCAGTGGTGTTTTTGTGTTTAGTGTTACAGGACTGTGAGCGGCCTCTAACACACACTGTGCACAACAAAGAGCAGCAGCAGACTGAGCTTCTCTAACAGATCAATAAGAACAGACTGTACTAAACACCGACGGCACTGAACTTCTGTTTTTTACTGCTGGATGTTGAACAAACCGTTTTCATTCCTGCTCTTACAGCCGTGTGTGTTGCCTGAGGATGGCAGCTGAAGGTAACTCCAACATTAATCTGCTGTGAAGTCGAGCAGCAGCAGTGATGAATCCGCGAGTCCGGATCGACTAATTGTGAAGTCGTCTCGTATTTACCGCAGGTCTGTGTCTTCACGACGCTCAGACAGGTTTTATGTTGAGGATGGTAACAGGTTCGCTGCAGACCGTAGGACTCTGAGGACAGAAACCTACTTTGCAGAACGTGAGGTGTTAAAGCTGCTCTCAGGGATGGAAGAGCAGCATCAGTCAGTCTGCTGTTCCCACTGTAATCCTGATGATCAGGTTTACACCAGGAATCAGACAGGAAGCAGAAAAGCAGAGCCGTGGAATCCATCATGTGCCGCAGTCACAGTTTATTGATCCTGGCAAACTAATAACAAACCTGCTGTTTTATTTCGGACTCTAATTCACTAACGCACAGTCTTCGCTCTCGTGCGTCTGGTTTGTTTCTGCTTCTCATGGCTCAGCAAAGCTGAAAATAAAGACGTACACACCAGCCCTGAGCCACAGAGACGACACTGTGTGTTACACTGGAGTCAGGCTGCTGCTGTTTGAAGCCTCAGACCTGATGAGGGGCTGGGCTTTTGAGTTACTGTGTTATTTTGGGGTTTTTGTGCATATTGTTGTTGCAGAATATTGATTCTGGCTCTTCGCTGTTGGCGACTGAAGTCTAACATTTTCATCCAAACCTGGTTCTGCAGCTTCTTCTTGTCTGTTTGTGAGTTACATCACAACAGAGCTGATTGTTACAGTGGAAGCTGTCATGGATAAACACAAACAGAAAATGTCCAGCGGTCAGAAAAACCTTCACAGCAGCAGAGACATAAAAACAAACACGTCAGGTTGAGACGTTTTCCCGACGTGAGGAGCAGCTTTATCTCTGGATCCAGCAGCGTTTCAGCGTTTGGATCAGTGTTGCCTCAGAGTTTCTCATCGAATTTAAAGCATGAAAGTCATCACAGCTGGAATCCGCTTACATTGTGCTGCTGTAAAAACTCACACATCAACAATGCAAATACAGAGTTTTCCTTCACAATGAAGATGATGTCTGAGAGAAAGATCCTCAAACACCTTGTTTTTTTTTTTTCTTCCTCACATCCAAGTGATAAATTATTGACCAAAGGAGATTTTTTTCCTCAGCGTCTTTGTTATATTTGAAGAGGCTGAGAGCATCAGGATGTGGACCAGGCTGTGTCTGTCATGTAAAACACAAATCAAGGAGACAAATAATGAACCTGTTTATTACAGATTCAATGAATGAGTGAATACTGTTGTTGAAGTTTTAATGGGTCCCCCTATCAGTGACTGGAAACCAGCTGGGGACTGGCTGTCACTTATCCAATGGCAAATCATTTAGATGGAAATCCAGTTAAATGCAGCCAAAGTTGCTTTTCCAGAGGTTTCGTTTTAACAGCAGGCGTGTGGTTTTGGCTCGGTCACCACATCCAAACAAACAAACAAGGGAGAAGCAAACAACTCGGCCCTCCCTCTCTCTGTGCTGCAGGTACAGCAAACCTGCATCTGAGGTTTGGCCGTGTGGTTTAACCCTGATTCACACATCCTGTGTCAACACAAAGGTCCAGTTAGGAGCCTTTCTGGTTTCTCACATGTCGTAGTTTCAGGAATGAACTTTGCTAAATGCAGAAGCAGTAGGAGAAAAGCAGGTCACATGTTCTGCGGTTGTTCTGTAGACCTCCATCACATAGATCCACCTGACATTAAACACTCCAGGGGACACTAATTGTTTCTCTGTTCTCCAGCCACAGATACTTCACTCCTCCAGCCCCAAACACCAGGAGCCACTGACAGACCAGATCCCAACGCCACCCCAGGCCCCAGCTAACCCCTTCTCCACCCATTCCGAGATCCCTGCTGCCAGACCCCCCTGCTGTCCTGGTCCCGATGCCACAACCCAGGGAGGAGAGGACGATGGGAAGAGACAGAGGAAGGTGGAGGAAGAGGAGAAAGACCAGACAAAGGAGAGAAGAAGGACCAACAGCCGATCCCTGCAGCCTCCGCAGCCCTCCAAGCTTCGCCTCTTCCTGTCTCAGACCTCCAGACTGGCCGCCAGCTCTGGCTCTGCTTCCGCGCTGAAGACGACTAGCGAGCCGGAGAGGAACGGCACTTCTGGAGTCAAGCTCAAAAGTCTGGCCTTCCCCTCGGGCTCCTCTCGCCTCCCCAAGCCAAAGAGCCACTGAAAGAGCTGCCAGCCTCTAAAATCAGCTTCTTAATGCGCAGCGATAAAAACCCCACCAGCTTATTCTGGCCACGTTCCTCCATTTCAGTAATGACTGAAGCTAAACTCAGCCTCCATCGCAGACTCTGTAATGAATAGTTTACGCAGTAAATGAGGCTGAAATATATGCAGTTAACTTATTTATTGTTAATATTTGGAGCACCGTGATGATAAAGCTTTGAAAACCCGGTAACACTTTATTTTATGGGAACAGCCGTAAATTCAGCGACAACAAGAAAAGTCTTTTCAAACTTCCCTCTTCCCTCAGGGAGGACACAGGTTCTATGAAACAGGTTCTACATGCAGAAACTGTTTTGGTTTTTGTTTACACTCCGTCAAACAGTCAAATGTTTAATTAAAGACGTGTGTGTGTGTGTGTGTGTGTGTGTGTGTGTGTAGCATTTGTCTACATGTAGACACAATTAGACAAATAGATTTTTATTCATAAACAGTTTAGCTTTCACTTCTCAGAAGTTTCTCTGCTGTTGCCAGTAAAATAAAGTGTTACCAAAAAGTTCAACTGGTCATGTGATGGTACAGAAAGTAGAGTATTTATTTATTTCTATGAGAAAAGACAAAAAACTGAAGTGCGGACAAAAGTGGAAACTTATAGATTCCTTTAGCAACAGACGTCCGACTCTTCCTGTGGGACTGGAAATATCCGACTGTACAGAAACTCATCAGACTTCCTGTTCTCCCTTCGTCCTTCACTTCGCTGAAACTGTCTCTGGCAGCCGCCCGAACACAAAGACTTGCACCGCGACCTTCAGCCCAAACACTGAATCCATCCATCCATCCGTCACCTGTGCTGGCTCACGCCTGCTGCTCTGCAACACGTCTCCAAGGTCAGAAAGTCCAACTTTATTTTTCCTCTGTCAGGAGCTAAGCTCTGTGTCCGCTCTCAGTCAATGTCCTTTGTCGTCTTTTCGATTCCTCCTTAAATCCACTAAGAGCTGACAGAAGGTTTTAGGTCCAACTTCTTCGTTGTTGCATTTGACTTTTCCAGTGTGAAAACCTTGAAGCTGCAGAGCCCCCGAGAAGTCGATAACCAGCCGAAGCTGCTGTTGTAGTCTGAAGAGGTTTTACCACACACTGACAGAAAGGGTGAACGTGTCAGTGTGCCTCAAACAGAGTGCTGAAAATAATGAAGTACCTCTGCTCACATACTGTGTTCGAGTAGTTATAGTCTTTCTTCTTCTGTTGTCTGCTGCTTTATTCCTCCACAGTGCTGCATTTCTCCTTTGACGATCAGTGAATCGATACGGGTCTTGGATTAAAAAGAGCTGTCAGACATGAACAGGCCACGGCTTGTGTCCTGCTTCAGAGTAGAAACTGAAGATCTTTGGGTTCTGGACTTTGGCTCAGACCAGACATTTGATCTTTACATCAAACTGTTTCATTATTTTCATTACGTTTGTTTGACGCATACTGAAATATCTCAGAGATTCATTTTCACATCCACGCTCAGCAGAGGAGGAGAGTTTCACTCAAATCTCAAACTTTAAGACTCGTCCGTCACGTTTCAGACGGTGAGGACACATTAACGTCATGTCTGACATTTACTCTGACCAATCAGAATCTCATTTCTATCAGCGGTTATGCGTCAGGAGGTCGACGCTCTTCCTTCCAGCGCTGCCTGCTCCGACATTTGTAACAGTATATGCAAGAAGTACGACCCCCAAAAAACACTTTGACACTGGCCCATGTGCCCTTGAGCAGGAGCGGAGACAGAAAAACTGTATATGCAACCAGAGCGACTCTACGTTTCCTGCAGCTGAGGGCGGTTTGTCTGCAGACAATCAGAGCAGGTTGAGTCAGAAACCACCCAGGCTGCTAATTGGAAACAAAGCATCAGCCCGAACGTCCAGGAATAAATGACGAGCAGCAGCAACAGTCGATTAGTCACTGGCCGTTTTTCTGATTTAGTGATTTTATTTAATCATTTAAAAACTTGGACTGACATTTGGAAAAACCAACTTGACCTTTGAAAGTTGTGACGTTCTTTTTTTCTTCCTTTCCAACTATTTATAGACGTAAACGACAATAATCTGTCAAATAGCGAGAACGTAAAATAATTGATAATGAAAATAATTGGCTGTGCGGCAGATGATTGACAGTTCTCTCTTCTTGCACGTGATTGGACGAACGTCTCATTTGTCATTGGTCCTTGTTTACTTTTGCTAATTTCTTTAACTTCCTTCTTTCTTCCTCTCTTCCTCCTTCCTTTCCTTCGAGGCCTGAGACGTCCTCATCCTCAGGGTAAAACACCACGACTGACTCTGCCAGGAAAGCGGTTTAGTCCGCAGTTGACCCTCAGCTGGTAATGAGGAGGATTTTGGGGTGAGGTCACACTGGATTTACTGAATCTTCTCAGCCCAGAACAGCCAGGACAGACAGGTAGAGCGCTTAAACCTGAAGGTCACCTCATCTTAAACAGGGATTCGTTTATGGAGGGAAACGACAGTTAATCTGCCTCCCAGCGTCCAATTAAAATCCTCCCCTGTCCAAACAACAGGAGCCAATGAAACATAATTAAATGTGTCAACAAAAACTAGAAACTCGTCGAATTAATGGCCGAGCTGTTTTTGTGTATTATAGGAGTGTGCAGGTGCAGCATCACCACAGAGAAGCTTCAGCTTAGCACTGAAAACACCACGTCTGTTCAGATGAAACCCATCGGACAAATGTTGGTTTATTTCGTGTTTAACATCAGAAAATAATATTAGCCTGTAAATAATCTTTTGAACTCAGAAGTCCAGTTATCAGTCGGGCTTTATTGTGCAGCAGCTGATAACTACCGATTGTTTGCAGTCCCATTATTTTCTAATCAAAGATGCTGTGGCTGGAAAATGACAGAGCTCCTGGATTTCACTGCTCATTAGACTTAAAAAGCAGATTTTCCTCTAGTTGTTGCTGAGATGCAGCTGTCGCCTGACGTGAAGTGTGATCAGATGAATATTTTCACCGCACTCCGCTCCCAAACCAGATTTTAATAACACCCACACGCTACCATATCTCCTCTATCTGACACGTTTCTTCAGAGACGGGACGTTTCTCAAGTCATAAAACATTCTGCTGCTGTTTTAATCCCCGCGGTAACGAATTACAATATGAGGAGTTTTATTCCAACAACTTTTATGGTATGTTAACTTTATGCTGTGTCACGGTGCTCTTTAAGTGGAGCACTACTTCTTCTTCAGATGTGATCTGAGGCCTCCAGCGGGACGCGCTGCCTTAACTCATGCAGGTGACACCAAACCCAGCGGGGCGCGTTCACATGCTTCAGATTCAACTCAGGAAAAATGAACTTCCAGTAAAAGCCGGAGTCAAAGAAGGATCAGAAGCAAAAGTACAAGAGGAATTTTAATTTCAAATGAAAATGAATCAAGGTCAAAGGCACAAAAAGGCGTTTTGTCAGATTCGTCTCGAGGCTGCGCTCTGGCCTTCACGTGTCTTTATGCTGCTGCTGCTACAGCTGGTTAAAGACGTGAGTCTCGGCCCTGACGCACTTTAGGCTTTGGAGAAAATCCCCATATGCTCGAATTCAGCTCGTTTTCATGAGCAAAGTTTCATTATGTCTTGGAAATGTAGATTTCCTCGCAGTGGGTCGTTGTTGCAGTTAAAACCTTATTTCTTCAGTTACTTTAACTAAAAGCGTTTGAGTCGTATGTTCAGGCTTTATCAGTCCAGGCCCCCTTTTCACCTGCCAGTCTCCTGATCGCCACCTGCTGCTGCTGCTCCCCCAAAATGTCCCAAACATCAGAGAAAGTCACCAGACAGCCCAGTTATTCCTAAACCTCAGGTCTGTTCCCTGTAGCAGGAAGGTCGGAGGTTTTAGTTCTCGCTGCTGGAACCCTCAGCTGGTTCTCTGTCTTATGGGGCAGCTGGTCTCTGGACTCTGGGGTGGAGAGTTTTTCATGTATGAATTGTCTTTTTTTTTTATGTTTTAACTTTTAATCTTCAAAAATGGTCGTTTCTGAATGTACGTCTGTTTTGTTGAAAACACTGGACTGACCTTTGACACGTGTCAGTTTCGAGTCAAAACGATAAAATATCGTAGGATCATAAATTAGTGCCAGGATGTAAATAATCCCCAGGTGAGGCTCACCCAAATACGGACATTAAAACATGTGACAGGTACGTGGGTCACATGATCAATTTATTTCAATGATCTTTAGACACAAGTCATAAATTTCTCTATTTATCAGAAAGTCTGTTTCATTGACTTAATCCCAAACTGATGCTTTTGGATCAATGAACCACTTCCTGAAGATGTTCCTGCCAGCAGGCTTTTAATGTGAAACACCTGTACAGGAAGTGTTGAGTCTCAGCAGTGACAGTAACTTAACGCTGTTCTAACTCAACCAACCTAAACAGAAGCATTTAGCACATTAAGAGCCAGCCTGGAACCATGGAAAGGCTTTTAATTTGAAACATCTTTGCAGGAAATGTATTGAGTGTTATTGAGAGCATCTTAATAATAATTGGATATGGGGGGTCAGAATTAAAGCTGTGATCCACCTAAATAAAAGCTTGAGACACTACTGGAGGTTTTAGGTCAGAATTTCCACCATGAACTGCTTTGTTGTCAATAATATTTCAGTCACTGTATTTATATGTATTTAAATATTCAATATCTTGTTGTATCTCCACAACTTAGAATAATCAGAATAATGTACTCAGATTCCACTGTTCAACCATCCTGCAGTGAAAGTACTGTACTCTCTGTGCGTGCGCTGTCTGGGGAAATACTCTTATTTTGAAAACTTGAAGGACAGGAGTTTTATGCTGACAGACATCCTGCCATTTCCTGTCACCTGCTGGTTTTGCTGGATTAAATTTTCTGTGCAATAACTGGAGAGCTGAGTGTTTTAGCTGGCTGCTGCACTAACTCTTATTTATGTCAAACTGTACAGTACCTGCTGTAATTATTATTATTATTATTATTATTATTAACACTGACTCGTAAGCTTGTAAAGTATCTCAGTGTGAAAATGCACTTTAAATAAAGCCAGACAACATGGGGCTTCGCTCAGCTCAGCACTTCAACACAAAAAAGTCTCCACTGCTGAGTTTGATGTGTTTTTATTCGTTTGTCATCAAATTTGACTTTTCGTTTTGTCTGTTGGCTCTTAAAAGCATCACTCTGCATTAATGCTGCATTTGTGTCACGTGGAAAATACAAACAATGATGCTCAGCTTAGAGAAACCCTCCTCAGATGCATAAAATCTACGACAGAAATATTCATAAATGCTCTGCGACCTGGTGTATGTAATAAACTGACACTCAGGAGTCTGACCTCTGACCTGTGGAAAAGGATGATTGACAGAATGTAAAGACTAATCGTTTTTGGGGAAATGTTGAGAAATTGTTTTCCATGTGACTTGAATGCAGAACTATTAGTCAGGATCTGTTATCTTTGCTGTGATTGGTTGATTGACTTTGCTCTGATTGGTTAAAAACTGACCAATAAGAACACAGTCCCTGTCACACCAGGCTGGTGTCTGCTGCTCTGCATCTCCTGGTTACCTGCATCACACCTGTGCATCCTGGTGCAGGGTTGTGATTGGCTAGTACAGCTCTGTTGTTCATTGGTTAGTGTCTATGATCCTCTTCTGTCATTGGCTAACATGTCTCTGATGCTGCTGAAATAAAATTAATCTGCACCAAAACTGAATTTGTGGAGTTTGTGTTTGGAGCCTTCGTTTTGTGTTTCATGTGATTCTTCTGTTCTTGTGATTTATTTTGACATAATATAAAACTTAAGTGATTTATAGTCAGCACTTTGCGTATGTAGGCTCTTAAGAAGATTATCAAGAACATCAAACGTTCTGCCACTTTCATGATTTATGATTTATTGGTGGTGATAAAAGTGCATCTGACAAATATAAATCTCTATAATTGCTGAAAATCAATTAATGTGTCACTAAGATGCATATCATAGAGTCCTTTTAATCTGAAACTTCTGTACAGGAAGTGTGGGCTAATCATTGAGTCAGTAATTAATCAGTGAATAAAAAACTTTAAAAAAATAAAAAGACTGTTCTGGGCTTTTTAAACTATTAGTGTTTGTATCAAGAAAAGACAGTAGTTCTTAGAATATAACTGCAGAACTTCATTCAGAATCCTGCTGTTTTTAAGTTTCCTTCAGTCTCACAGTGATGCAGTGACAGTTGTCTGTACATCCATGGGTTCAGTGCAAACAGCAGCTGATCACAGCTCGTTCGTCATACTTAGTTTTCCAAAGTGTAAGCAAATACAGGCTAAATAATGGGGCTCAAATTATAGCCCATGTGGTAACATTATGCATGACAGCTGTGAGTGTTCCAGCCCTGCTGGCTCTGCATCATTTTTCATTTTAAATGTATAAAACATGTGTCAGATTGTCAGATTAATTAGTTTGCATCAGCTCGACCTTTAAACATGTCGCACACAGACATAAACAGCAGAACGCAGACATGTCTGTGAGTCATGTAGAGACGTTGTGAAGAGTCCTCTTTAACTGTGTGTTTTCATTCGACAGAGAAACAAACAGCGGCTCCTCGCTTCATTCT
Organism: Mastacembelus armatus; assembly: GCF_900324485.2. Lineage (NCBI taxonomy): Eukaryota > Metazoa > Chordata > Actinopteri > Synbranchiformes > Mastacembelidae > Mastacembelus > Mastacembelus armatus. Next base: position 19,146,712 of record NC_046651.1, on the reverse strand, counting down.
TCTTCTCTGGTTGTTGAGCTTCAGTAACACTTTGAAACAAGAGACACACACACACACATAGATGCTGACTAACTGCATTTCTTTGCTGCTTAGACTTTGAATGAACCTGCAGTAGAGGAGCTGCACTCAATTACAGTTAGTGTCCTCCCAACAGACTGTGTGTGTGCATGTGTGTGTGTCTGTGTGTGTGTGTGTGACAACAGGTAGGTTTCTGACACCCCTCCTGTTTATTATTTCCTTTCCTGTCTGAAATATCCAGACTGGAGTTTTTCTTCCGGCTGCTTCCTGCTGCTGAAGATTAAAAAACAAACAGATCCTGAGGGTCTCACACACACACACACACACACGCACACAGCAGGAAGCTCTGCTCATCATGCATCTCCTCCACCAAGGACAAATCCTCCTTCAAAATAAGCGGCGGCTTTGTTGGACGAAGTAGTATTGTATGTCTATGTGGTTCTGAATCCATAAATATATCTGTTAAATATCTTTTGTGTCATCCTGAAACTTGTCTGATGTGTCAGACGTTGTCCCGTGTCTTCCCTCTCATCTCCCTGTGAGATCTCCCAGGTCCAGGTCCTGACAGCCCACCGCTCATCCCATGGTGGGGTAATGCTGAGAAATGCTCCCATTTGCCCCTTGGCAGCTGAATACAGCAGGACTGATGGTCTGGGCGAGGACTGGGCTCGCTCCTTCTTGATGCTGAAGGCCGAGCTGAGTGATGGTGATGATGATGGTGGTGAAGAAAAGAAGTGCATGTCTTCATGTGTGGGATGTTTCATGGAAAATGTGGGATATAAAGACATTTTCAACCCAAAGCACAACATTATTACAGTGACAGGAGCCTCCTCTGCTTTTTCTATCTAATCGTGTTATCTCCTGCTTTATGTTTACAGAGAGTGGGAGAGTGAGGGCTTCTGGGAAATGCAGTTTTTTGCTGTTGCTACTTTGAGATCAGGCCACATTAACAGTGTCAATTATCCTCCCGTCACCTCACTGTTAATACCTGACTGTGCATTGTAGAGCAGCTTACGCAGCTTTTCTAAATCCTGAGAGTCGTCAGCCGTTTTCACCCAAACAAATTATTCTTCCTAAATTATCTCCTTTCATTATGACGAGCAAAAAGCAGCACTAACATCATCGTCCTCATCATGTTTCTGTCTGTTAGTTTCCGTGCTCGTCTCGTCCCGGAGCATTAGGTATGAGGTGAATAAATGAATTTTTAATGAACCTTGTTTAGCTGTTGCTGCATATTATGAGGTCAGTAAAGCCGCAGCACAGTGCATTAAAGAAGGAGGATTTTTTTTTTCCAGAGAAACGGCTGCACATCCTTCACCATGGATTGATTTTTAATGAATAAATGTGCTTTTAATGGACTGTGCTCAGCAGTTACTGCTGGTAAACAAACGTTACTGAATCACTTCTGAGCACTTTGTCCTCTTGCAAAGTTTAGGATAAGTGCATAGTCATCTTTAGATAAATGAATTTCTCTTTGCAAATTAGTGGAATCAGTGAAACCAGACTCTGTTTGCTGTCTTAGGACAGCATGGTGAGCTGAGAATATTAATGTGGAAATTCAAGGACGGTTTTGAATTTATTAAGACACAGCAGGGAAAACATAAACATAGCAGCAACTTTTATTTACCAGACATACAGCTTTCATACAAACAGCTATCAGCGGCTCATGGGTTGTATGTCACAGTCACTGTGCAGCTTCAGACTAAACTAAAAAACTAAAACCCATAATAAGCTCAGGAATGGGCTTTTGCTTTTCTGCTATATTTGCATTTAGCCAAACATAAATAAAAATGGTACAGACTCCAAACTCAGACAGCGCAGCAGCTGGTGCCAGCCTCCAGTTAAAGATGATGGTGCAGGTTTCACTCCAGCACATTTAAAGTGGAGATTCTTTCTCACCATTAAGCAGATGCTGCACATTTTCTCTCACATAAGATCATCCATCCTGAAGGAGGAGCAGGGAGATAGTTTCCCTTCTTCGTCTCAGCAGCCTTTCTCTCGGCAGTGAAGATGCGAGGCATGAAAACGGGCAGATGGGTGAAAAGCACAAACCTGCAAAGATAAACTTCACAGGAAGAAAGAAAAATCCACGGATTCACTGACCGTACGACTGGAGCTGAGGGCACATACTGTGGTTTCTTAGGTCTATAGCTCGGGTTCATTGTTCTTTTGTTTTCTACAGAAGCGTAGATGAAGCCCCGTCACGTCATAAATACAAACCAGGATGTAACACGTAATTAAAATGAGAATCTCTGTCACCTCACAACTTGCACCCGACACCACTAATAATAAAAAACCTTATCTGGACAGTGTCTGTTGACCATCTGCCCACTCAGGCCGGCCAAACATCTGCAGCCTGAGCAGGCGTCTGGCCTCTTTTCAGACACCAACAGAGAGGGCAGAGCGTTTACTGACCTGCGATTGGTTAATTAGCTGGAGGTGACAGATCTGCAGAGGCATGGGTCCAGGTACTGAGCGTTAATGGAGTAAACACAGTGTGTGTTTACTCACTGAAACCTGCAGAGATCAGCACAACAAACAGAGGGATGTTCCTGTTTCTATAAATACTACAAGGGAGAGAAGAAATGACTAAAATAGTTTATAAATGATCCTATTAGACCGAAAATGAGATGATTTGGAAACAGCTGGAGAAATAATTTGATGAAATCTGATGTTAAATAGCATCAAAAACTGAACAGGAAAAACTTCTGATCATCAAAGCCGCTGAGCAATAAAGTTTTTAAACAGAAAGTTTTAAAAGTTCGTGCCGGAAGTGACGCACTTCCTTTTCCAGGCCAACATGGCGGACGCGAGAATGGCGCGGAATGTTTGAGCATGAACGAAAACGGTTTTCGAAGCTTTTGAGTTCGAAGTCCGGAACCTTTTGGACTTTTTCATGGAGAAACTGTGCTGCTTCAAGGCTGCGCCGCGGGAACCGGTTATATCCGGTAAAAACACCTGTTGTCGCACAACTGAAGCGAATTAACGCGAGATCAGCTGAACGAAGGGGGCGCAGTTCCAGACAGTTACGTTACCTGTGCTGTAAGTTTCTTCTACTTCTAATTTGAAGTACTTTATATACCGCTGGGTAGCTGACGTTAACTACCTCATGTACTTCTAATTTGAAGTACTTTATATACCGCTGGGTAGCTGATGTTAACTACCTTATATACTTCTAATTTGAAGTACTTTATATACCGCCGGGTAGCTGACGTTAACTACCTTATATACTTCTAATTTGAAGTACTTTATATACCGCCGGGTAGCTGACGTTAACTACCTTATATACTTCTAATTTGAAGTACTTTATATACCGCTGGGTAGCTGACGTTAACTACCTCATGTACTTCTAATTTGAAGTACTTTATATACCGCTGGGTAGCTGATGTTAACTACCTTATATACTTCTAATTTGAAGTACTTTATATACCGCCGGGTAGCTGACGTTAACTACCTTATGTACTTCTAATTTGAAGTACTTTATATACTGCCGGGTAGCTGACGTTAACTACCTCATGTACTTCTAATTTGAAGTACTTTATATACCGCCGGGTAGTTGACGTTAACTACCTCATGTACTTCTAATTTGAAGTACTTTATATACTGCTGGGTAGCTGACGTTAACTACCTCATGTACTTTTAATTTGAAGTACTTTATGTACCGCTGGGTAGCTGACGTTAACTACCTCATGTACTTCTAATTTGAAGTACTTTATATACCGCCGGGTAGTTGACGTTAACTACCTCATGTACTTCTAATTTGAAGTACTTTATATACTGCTGGGTAGCTGACGTTAACTACCTCATGTACTTTTAATTTGAAGTACTTTATATACCGCCGGGTAGCTGACGTTAACTACCTTATGTACTTCTAATTTGAAGTACTTTATATACTGCCGGGTAGCTGACGTTAACTACCTCATGTACTTCTAATTTGAAGTACTTTATATACCGCCGGGTAGTTGACGTTAACTACCTCATGTACTTCTAATTTGAAGTACTTTATATACTGCTGGGTAGCTGACGTTAACTACCTCATGTACTTTTAATTTGAAGTACTTTATGTACCGCTGGGTAGCTGACGTTAACTACCTTATGTACTTCTAATTTGAAGTACTTTATATACTGCTGGGTAGCTGACGTTAACTACCTCATGTACTTTTAATTTGAAGTACTTTATGTACCGCTGGGTAGCTGACGTTAACTACCTCATGTACTTCTAATTTGAAGTACTTTATATACCGCCGGGTAGTTGACGTTAACTACCTCATGTACTTCTAATTTGAAGTACTTTATATACTGCTGGGTAGCTGACGTTAACTACCTCATGTACTTTTAATTTGAAGTACTTTATGTACCGCTGGGTAGCTGACGTTAACTACCTTATGTACTTCTAATTTGAAGTACTTTATATACTGCTGGGTAGCTGACGTTAACTACCTCATGTACTTTTAATTTGAAGTACTTTATGTACCGCTGGGTAGCTGACGTTAACTACCTCATGTACTTCTAATTTGAAGTACTTTATATACTGCCGGGTAGCTGACGTTAACTACCTCATGTACTTCTAATTTGAAGTACTCTCTTCAGAATCAGAATCTCTTTGTTGTCATTGCATTAAAAATACAACAAAGTCAGAGCTGCTCAAATAAGGGGCTTCATAAAAAAACACAGTACGTTTTGTGTGAGAGGGAAAATACTTTTCACTCTACTCCAGTTTTTATCATCTGGGGTTAATTCACATTTTCCTTCACAGTGTGAACCTGCAGACATGTGGCTTCTGTCAGGTATAAACCTGCAAAATGTCTAGTTTTAAATTCAAATTAGAAGTATATAAGGTAGTTAACATCAGCTACCCAGCAGTATATGAAGTACTTCAAATTAAAAGTATCTCAAATTGATGTGGAAAAAACCTCTAAACACCATCTAATGTATTTATGTATTTTCTCAGTTTATGCAGAAACATTTCATTTTTAATGGCTCTAATCTAATCTCTAATCTCATCCTGAGGTTTGAAAAGCCACAGAGCTGTAGATATGAAGTGTTTACCCCACAACACTAAGATGCGTGAGTGCAGTTTATTCTTCGACTTCTTGCCCTTTTCATTACACGTACATAATTAAGACAGGAGGTGTATGTGGCTTCCAGTGCCTTTAAGTCTCCTTTGATTGGTAATTAGCTGCGTTGAGCAGGAAGGAGACACTGACTTGGCTTCGTAATCACACATCTGGAGATTTGAAATAAGATGAAACCAAATCGTAACCTGCAATCATCCTTTTAGCAAGTGTGTGAAATATATCAACACCTCGTTTGCTTTCATCTGTAGGTGAATTCAGCGAGAGACTCAACCTCACTAGGTTTGTGCATGAAGTCTCTTGCTGAGGAATTAAAAGTCTTTGGCCTTACACGTACTGCTGTGAATGCCAGAGCTGGAGACGCAAGCTGAAAAATACAGAAGAGCAGCTGCTTTGATAATTGATTAAACACTGAAGTTGTTTTTGAAGCAGAAATATCACTGACTCCAGCTCCTCATGGGGAGGACTCACTGCTGCTCTTTGTCTCATGTCACTAAACCTGTAATGTGTGGGTGTTTTATTTATAAATCAAATCTTAAATGTATTAATTGAGGATAAAATTAGCCACTTGGCTGATAATGAAAATAATCCTTAATTGCACTCTGCACATGATTAGTTGACAAGAAGAAAAAAATGAGTTTTTACTTAAAATTCAAGCAGATGCACAAAAATTTTGCCTAAATCCAAAAAAATGATGAGTGATTTAAAATGATCCAGTTTTCTCACAGTTTATTGTAGCTTGAGGTTTGTCCCAGTGTTGAGATCATATGTCCTGTTCGATGTGTGTGTGTGTGTGTGTGTGTGTGTGTGTGTTGGGTAATAATGGAAACACACACTGAGCAGTTGACTACACAGCTGCACGTTTCTCTTCAGGTGCCTGACACTGATTGTTTTGGTCTGAATTCAGTGAAACTCTCCTGCAGCACCGAACTGTTGCTTTATATTTTGAACGAGTAAAGTAATGAAGTGGTTTTGGTTGATGCAGTAAAGACATAGATGGTGTTTGAGCTTCATAACCACATTTCTGAACAGGATGTCTAATCATTATCCTTCACTTTGACACAGAGCAGCGACACACCTCGGCCAAAGCTTCAGAAAGTCTCTATCTTCTTAAAAGTGATGTGTTGTATGTTTTCGCCTGACAGATGGATCCTGACGGTGCTGGACAGAACACAGAGTCTGACTGACACCATCACTGCTTTTGATCAACAGCTCGATGCGGCCAAAGGTAAGAAAACTGCTTTCCTGATGTGCTCAGTGTTTAATGTGGCTGCTGGTGCCGCATCAACATCTGTACAGAAGCTCATTGACCCGTGTTGTTGTTAAAGTCGATTATCTGTTTTAAACCTGTACACACTGTGGACGCACTGCAGCAGAACACTAAACAAACCAAGCTGCTGTGTGCAACTCCACCTGCATGTCTGTCCTCCTGTTTGATTCAGCAAAGTGCAGTGTTATCATCTCTGATTTCATTAGATGGAGCCGTGTAAACTGTAAACCGACGCCTCCACATGCTGAGCAAACATCACAACCACCGTAATTGCCACCATAACAACCTGTATGACAATATGAAGAAGCTGTAACTTCCACTCCAAAGTCAGACAAACAAATGTCGGTGCTGAGGCAGTTTTTAACGAAGGTTAAAAATCACACGAGCTCAGTGAAGACGCCGCTGCTGCTGGTGTTACTGTAGGATTCAGGAATGGGTTTAGAAAAGTCCACTGCTCTCAGTTCCCACAAACCAACTGCAACAGCATCAGCTTTGAACATGGAACATGCTACACCGCTGCACGTTTTCCTCCATGTGCCTGAAATCAGTTGTTTTGGTCTGAATTTCATGTGAAACTCTTCTTCTCTTGTCTGTCGCAGCAGTTTGCTTCTCCCGCAGCACCGATGTGTTGGTTTATATTTTAAACGAGTAAAGTAATGAAGTGGCGTTGGTTGTGTCGTCAGTCTTCTTGTTCATGCGACCGTCTGAACCAGGACGCAGGGTTAGGGTTGAGGCCGTGCATGAACAAATCACATCTTTAGTATGTGGCCGTCTGTGTTTGTGTTTGTAGTGATGAAGCTGCAGTTTCTGTGACTTATTCGTGTTCTGCCATTCTCCTTTTTATTATTTCCTGTTGAATTTTTCCGTTAACAACCTCCGATGGCGTGATCATGGCTGTTGGAGGAAGTTGTGTGCATGTGTGTGTCGTGCTGCTGCAGCCAATCATGAAGGCAATCTCCAGCACCCGTCTTTCCATCAGTACGCCCATAAACATCGAGGCGGCTATAAAATGGAGTGACAGATTTAAGAGCCGCTGCTCATGGTTTTTTACTGCCGCCATCTTCTTTTTGGGCTCCCTGCTGCAACACACTCACACTCACACAGTTGTCAGTTTATTAGGAACACCTAGCTCCAGCAGTAAATCCTCCCTTCATGAGGGTGATGGTGTTCAGCAACACGAACTGCAGCCTCCACAATGATCATCCACGAGAGTCGACAGCCTGCTGAAACAGCATTTCTTTAGCTAGGCGTTCCTAATAAACTGACAACTGAGGTCCAGGAACATGCAAATGAAAATAATAACATGTAGTTTGATTTCATCCTTTCTTGTCTGGTAAACATTTGGTTTTTGGCTCATAGTTTGTATTTTTAGTGCATGTTTTACATTGTTTAAGGTCGTTCTCACATATTTTAGATCAGAGGCTTGAGTTGTTACTCGGTTTAGTCTAAACCCACAGACATCAAACATATTTTTAAGTTATGTGACTTACATTAGCTGAGGTTATTGTTCTCCGATGTCCTTTATGAACAAGCATCTGTAGAGCTGCTTAGAAATCATAGTAAAAAATAGCTTCTGTTAACTGCAGAACTTCATTGAGAATCCTGCTGTTTTTAAGTTTCCTTCGGTGTCACAGTGATCCAGTGACAGTTGTCAGTACACCCATGGGTGCACTGCAGACAGCAGCTGATCACTGTCAGTTCTGCAGCTGCTAATGGAGACAATTTACTAACCATGTAAGCAAATGCGGCTGAGCACTAGTTGTTTGTAAATGACACCCGGTGGGAGACGTCGGGGTGCAGTTGTCTCTGGTCAGACTTTAGATTAACACGTCCTCAGCTCTGGGGGTTTGGATGTAAACACATGTAAACAAATGCAAACAAAAAAACACTGGGCCTCCATTACTGTCACAGGCAGCAGCATCTTCTGAGCCCTAATTTAACACACACTGTGACACACATCCAGCTATCACGGCGCTAATCACCGGCTGTTACTCTAAAAGGATAATCTGCTGTTTGTGTCTGTCCCAGCAAATAATGGGATTTAGAAGTTTAGTCCAGTGAGACACAGTCACACTGGGAAAGCGCCCAGTCGTCCTGAGGCGAAGCTTTATTTTAATCTGTTGATCAGAAAGTCGCTAAACTGTCTGTAATGGTTCACGGTAGAAGCAAACATAACTAAGAGGAATATAAATAAAAATATGCAAATACGTTAATGAACAAATAAATAAATAAAATATGCAGATTAAAGTTTAGTTTTTCCTGAATTTTTCTTAAAACTTTCTGATATTCTTGAGTGTCTTTAAACAGTTTTTTTAATCTTTTATGGTTTTTAAATTCTCACGTTAAGACGTTTGTTATTTCTATGTAAATGTAACCTTTTCTGGGATAATCGTTTTCAGTAAACAAATCTGACATTTTGTCTTTTTCTTTAGGTTCCATATGAAAGTCACTAAAGTCTGTAGGTTTTCACTCTGAGAAGTTGATGATGCCTTGCGCTGTGTCAAAACACACAATGTAAATGTGGGAGTTTTTAAAGCCGAGGCACAGATGTGTTGAAAGTGCCATTTTTCAGAATAAAGCAGCCTGACAGCTCACTCGGGGCTCACGCCGTCCCCTGGGGGCCCCTGTACGGGCAGACACCTTTGTTATTCCTACAAGTGGCTTTGGCAGATGCCGCGTGTGACACAAAAGGGCTGTATTTTAAACTGAAACCGTGAGAAAAGCTGGCACTGGCAGAAGAGAACAAGCAGAAACAGAAAAGATGTGGAATTAGTTTTGATGCCCAGCAGATCTGCTGCCTGTTGCATTAAAATGTGAGGTGTCACTGGCGCCGTGTGAGACAGTCGGTCCAAACCAGATGTGATTATGGTGTTCTTCTCCACTTAGTGTCGACCTGCCGCAGAGGGAAACTACATCATCTCTGTGATCACTGTGAACATGCTTCAGTTTGACTGTGGTTCGCAGGTCTGGGCGTCAGGTTCAGCCTGAATCACAACAAGCCGGACCGAAATTGGATTTTGACGTGAAGCTGAGGGTCAGGCTGAAAGGAATCCGGTGTGAGCTTCTCACAATCAGAATAATCAGAACCAGCTTCCGAATCGGACCAAAGCCCCCGGCACAGCCGTCACTAATGGTGGCAGCTGCACCGGTTCTGGAAGCGATGTAGAGTTTTCCCGGTGTCTTACTTGTAACTGAGGTTTCCAGTTTGTCTGATATGAGCAGGCTTCTCCATCACTGCATTATATTCACTCACAGTCACAGTGAGGTCACAGCGCCCTCGTCAGGTCACTGTCTGGTTGGAGGGTTTAGCGGGGTCTCCGTTAATCGTCATTATTTGATAGATCAGTACCCAAAGCGTCATTGTGTCCTGCTGTGTGGTTTATTTGTGTTTCATCTATTATCACCAGCAACACTCTCTGCTATTGGAGGTGAGGAAGTAACCTGCACTTTCCAGGTGAGGTGACCCTGTGCCTCTGCCGTAGTCCGACTACTGTCCTGTTCCTCAGCTCTGATGTGCGTCGGCTCCTGAAAAGCAGCATTTCTCATATCACAGTGACTTCTAGGATCGGTTCTTTACGAAGGAGGAGGCGACTGCTTGTAAACAATTCAGGATTCTCACCTCTAAAAACTTCAGAAAGGAATCTGCTTTGTGAATGATTTGTTAGGTTTGTACGACCTCCAGGATACTCCCAATATGCTTTGCTGAGAATGTAAACATAACTTTTCTTATGTTTCTCCACAGGGGATCCTTAATCTTTCCCACCTTCCTCACAGTTATTTTATTCAGCCCCCGTCCGTCTGTCTGCTGCTGCCTCCTTGTGAATTATTTCTCCCCCTCTCCGTCGTTCTGTTCCCTGACCTCTCCAGGTCTCTGCCATTGACTGCAGCACAAATCACCTTTGATCACCTTCATCCTGGTTTAAGCCTCTTTGTTTTGATCATCCAAAGAGAACGGGCCTCCGCCTCTGACCAGCTCCCTCTAATCACTGCAAATACTTACCCAATAAAACACCCGAGGGTGAACCCGTATGAAAAGAAGAAAACCACTTTCAGGGCCCGTGTCTTGTTTGGCTCATCATGGTGGATTATGGCTGGATGAGACACGGTTACATCAGATCCTCACAGTCGGAACATGCACTTCAGGCCACTGTTGTTAAGCCTGTTTCAAACCCACAGTGCTTACTGGGATCCACATCAAAATTAAGTTCTGGGAAAAACACACACGCTTGCGTACAGTATCCATAGCACACTGTGGAGTACACATCTGTGTGTGTGGTGTCCAAAGTAGTGTGTCTGATAAATGCCCAGAGAAAACACAGCGTTTCTCTGAGTGTCGCAGGCCGATGAGGAGAAGCAGGTCCAAACCTTTATTTAAAGTTCAAAGACAAACATGGTGACGCGGTTCAGAGGCGGCACAAGAAAAACCACCAACCTCCTTCAGCACTTTGCATCTGTGACCCACATGGCTCATAGATCAGGCTGTTCTTCATTCAGTTCTCGCTTTTCCACCGTCACACAAGACGTTTATTCATTTTAGTGCTTAGATAAGTTAGAAAGGCACAAGGTCACCAAAATGTTAAGCTTTAAAATCCCAGTTCATCGTTCTGTAAGTCTCGGTTTCCGTTACAGGCTGAGCTGAGTAATCACTTCCAGTCGGCTCCACTGGTTTCACAGCAGCCCAGTGGTGCTGATGAGGGAGGGGTTAGCCAAGATGGAGTCAGACATCTCTTCACTTTCTTCACTCCAACACAGGCACACAGAGAATGTGGGTCAGATCTGTGCTTGTGCTTTAGCGTATGTTGGTCTCTGACGGAGTAAAGCCTCTGTGTGTGGGGAACACAGGCTGTTCTCCACATCCATCACTGTGGTTTGGTGGGTGTAGCACTGTTGCTGCAGACTTTTGTTCCAGCTTCAGTGCTGTCAAGGGGATGGAGTTTAAGCTGGGTCTCCTGAAGTTCCCCGAGTCTTCAGAGCGAGTCATTAACATGCCGAGCGCTCGCCTCTTCTCGCCCTGGTGCGTCCAAAAACACAGCGCTGTGAAATGCTACTTAGGTAATGTTTTTCAAACAGAGTGCAGGGGAAAGACGAGCCCCGGGCGAGGGAAAAATCTGCATGAAGAGAAACACAAGAGGACAAAAAGGAGAGAGAAATCATTTTATGCTCACATTTCCCATGATGCTCTGTGAGTTTTTTTTTTTTTTTTGAGCACAGGTGGGCGCGGCCTGTTTCTGCAGGGCAGACGTGTTCTCGCTTTTCACGCGATCTCACATCGTGCGTTAGAAGTCAACCTTCGCTGTGCCTGGCTGCAGCGATACCTGACCGAGACTGCTTAGCATTGCAGAGCGGGCGAGGAGGCGCCCTGGGAACCGTCGGTAATGTGAAACACACAAGCTGTCTGCAGCACAATCGGCCTCTCCGCAGTGAATACACAAGCAGGCTTTCATCCGGCAAATTATGTATTTGAGCATCGCGGGGATGTTATTTGTGTGAATGCTCAGCCAGGTGTGTATCTGTGCTTGTTTGCATCTTTATGGCTGCAGCAGGGAATGTGCGTCTGCTTGTGCATTTTGTGCATTTTGATGTGACTGCAGGGAAAAACTTTGCTTCCTCAGCTCCAGTGTGGACAGAACATCCTGCATAACGAAACGCAAGCCAGTGAACTGAACACTGAGAGATGTGTTTATTCTTACGTCTAACTGGCCATAAATACACATGCATACTGGGAAAACTGGGTACAAGTAAGCTTAATAAGTACGTATAGCACCATCTGAGCTACTAATACACACGCTGGGAGCTGACTGGTTAGAAATAAACATACTGGGGACTTACTGGTCAGATATACATAAAGTAAGGAGTGCTCAAATAAACATACCAGTGTCGTCAGTGTGTGCAGCACCACAGGAGTGAAAGATGGAGGAACCAGATGTGAGGAGTAGCAGCACACGGGGGGACTCTTAACAGGGACGCTCCTGCTGCCTCGCACCAATATGACACACAGACGCTCTTAGTTTAGTCTGCCTCCAGTGTGTTAAAGGTCAAAGAATGAATTTTCTGTGACCCAGGGAACATTAACCCCATTAACCCGTCTTATATTTACCTTATATGTTTTGTATTGTACAGCAAACACTTGAAAAGATGAGTGTGATGTTGGTCGCAGCAGACACAGACAGTTTTTGTAGGCTGCAGCAGGGAAACCTTTAAGTCAGTGTCTTATGAAAGGAGGCTGCATGAAATCAGAGCAAGTGCTCGGTGAGATGCTTTTGCCTTTTCCCAGCATCTATAAATCCTTTGGATTCACAGCAAACACGGCGTCAAACACGGCGTGACTGTGTTTCCACGTAGAAAATCTGTCCTCGATGCCGTTTGTCGTCCTGTGAACAGATCAGATTCATTTCACTCACCATTTCACTCGCAGCAGCACAAACCACAGGGCCTGTGTTTTCTTTACAGTGGAGGTATCCCATTGTTTTTGGTGGCACCGTGAACATTTGCCAGAATTCTTTCCATTCTGATGAGCCCATTAAATTAATTCTAGCGCCCCCCTCAGGACAAACTTATGTTGAGTGTGAAGGTTTGGAGCTGAACTTTATTTGTTGACACACAGACCAGTTTGTAATGTACACATCCAGCAAATACACATCATTAACTTTCTTTGTGCACGCAGGCAAATCTTTACAAATCCGTCGGCCTCCTCTGTTTCCTTCCTAAAGGGGGGAGCTTCTTGCTGGATTCAGCTGCTCAGGCTCATAAATCTGAACAACCTGGTTATTCTCTGGAATAATTTGCTCGTCGAGCTTCCTTTACCTGTCTCCATCTCGTCCTTCTCTCGCATAGAATATGTGGAGGAGTCGGCTTTGAAAACGTTTGTCAAACTTCGCTCAGTCGTTTGAGACGTTCAGTGATTTTTAAATCGCCGGGAGCTCTCTCCCAAAGTGCAGGCTCATTTTCTTCCTGCTGGCTGCAGCCATCTTCCTCCTCTCCCAGTAGACAAAGCCAAACGCAGGAACTTATTTCTGTCTGGGTGTGAATCTCTGTCTGTCGCTGCTCGATAAGCGAGCCGCAGGACGGCCTCCAGCTGTGCTCCTGCTCATTCACACCTCGAACACACACCACAAATCTGCTTTGTAGCCGCAGTCGGGGCCCAGACCTACATCTCATCTCCTCGCCTCATTGTTTAACACACCTTCGGACTGAAAGCTGAAACATGAAGCGGCATCCATGAGTTTATCTGACATGGTGTATGTAGGAAAATCACTACAAGTCAGAGCATACATTTTTAATAGCTTCGGTACCCCCCTTCCTGTCAGTTTCAAGGTTAGAGCTCATTTTTCCATCTCGCAGTACGAACACCCCACAGCCGGTGTTCAGCATGATTAATTTCATTTCGGTTGGTGAGCAGACCTCTGGCTCCTCTGTCTGCATACCTGTCCGTGCACACCTGATTGCCAAACAAGATGAGAAATCCTGGCTCGCCCTCCTGCAGCTCAGCCTTGAGTCAGTGCACGCTGGGAGCTCGGATGCAGAAACAAGGCTGGTCTTTCAGTTTGGGCTGTATATTTCTGCCATCGCCTCCACCTTCAGAGGTTTGGCCTTTAACCCCAATTTGTCTTCAGCGAATGCTGAGTGCTGCCTTCATGTCAGAGGATTATGGATTTGTTGCTGTTTGGCTCCTGGTGGGATGAGGTGGCGTGTTTTAATCCAGTCCTCTCTGTTTAGTCCAGCTCCCTCTCCATTTTATTTGAAACACTGATACCTAACCTGTTGATCAGGTGCTTCATAAAGCAGATAAGTTCTCCAGAGAACGTCAGGAGCACAGAGAGACACATGTCTGAAACATGCAAAGCGTTTCTTTAACGATCTTCCTTCCTCTTTAATACTTAAGTTACACACACAAACTCATATTAAGGTGTAGATGACTCTGAGTCTCAGCAGGACCCAGTGCAGGAAGCAAAAAGTCATTAGTCGTCTCTCGTCAATGAAGTCTGTGCTCCCAGTTAATTAAAGCGAGCAGTTCATTACACACCGTGAGAGTGTTGGTACAGGTCAGTGTCTGAGCTCACGCTCGGGGAAATGAGAGAGAAGGAAAGATTCCTCCTCGACGGTGGAAACGAAGCTCTCCGACTGTAAAATTAAATCTTCTGCGCAGGAACATTGTTTGTAAAAGCTAACAAACAAAAACAAACGAGAGCTTTGTTTGAGATTCATTATGAGTCAGTCAAGTGTGGGAGCCCGACAGACTCGTTAAAGTTCCTCACAGATGACGCGTTCTGGTGTTTTCCATGTGTGTGGTAATGGATAGTGCCTGCACTAAGTTACAGGTGATTATACTGCACAGATGGATTATAAAATCATGGCTGTGCTGTGTGGCTGTTTGCTGCCTGCCTGCTCAGGCAGCTCAGAGAAACAGTGTTTGGACAGAAACCAGTTCATTTGAAGCGAAGCTGCTCTGTCCTGCAGGTTCAGGCCCTCGACCTGTTGTAAATCACCTTAACGGGGCTGATGTTTGAGGAAACAGGGAGGCTGTGTTGCATCGTCCCCGTGACGCCCACTGATTCCCAGTTATCCCACTAAAGACTCTGGACTTCCTGCAGCCTGTTTAAGCTGTTTAGCGTGAACTGAAGCACAGTACAATACGTTGATCTAACAGCATTTGTGTTTATTCAGTATTGGCCAACAGTTATAATGTCTCCAGTGTATTATATATGATTATTACTGTTGTATTTGACTCATCCAGCCATTTATCCGTGTTTATGTACTGCTGGTTAAACCCTAAACAGCCTTTAAAAGCCTGTAAATGTGCTGCTGCCCTCACGCCACAGCAACAGTCTTTGTCCTGAGTTAATGGAACAGTTTTATAGAAAGTGTCGTGGACGCTCTTCCTCTGGAAACCGTCGGCAGACTAACATAAACCGTGATATTGGTGTTTGTCCTGACTGAGGACCCAGAGGCTGATTTCTCCTCCTCTTTATGGTTTTTGTGACTTTGCTCCGGCTTTACGAGTCCTGGAACAGCCTGTTTGTTCAGGTGACCTCTCTGTCACAATTTATGGCAGGTGTCATCTTTATCCATGCAGCAGTCACAGGTTGGCTGACAAATGTCCTGCATCTCCTCTCTCCTGCTTCGGTGCAGCTTTACATAAGAATTTATGACGACAGCGGCGCTCTGACTTAACATGCATCCACCGTCCTGCCTTTGAGAGACTGGCAGACGTGGATCCCTCCCTGTTTTACTGATAAGACAGGCAGCGCTGGAAAACCTCTCCATTAAATAATTATGCTGTTTTTCTTTTCGTGTGCAAAAGAAAGTTTCAGACATCACCAGGGGGAAGTTTTGGTTTCAAACAAACGATGAAACGGGTTTTGGATGGTTATTAAAGTTGGAGAGAAAGTAATTCTCCCCAGTTTTCATTATAATGAATGACGACCATGTGTCTGTCGTTCTTTACGCGACAGGCTGCAGTTATTTCTGCCAGAAGCTGCGGTGCTCTAAATTAGTCAAGTTCTCATTTATTTCCTCAGAGTTGTCTTTCCAACGCAAACAGTCTTAAAAATTAACATTTTCTCTGCACGGCGTCCGTGTTTCCTTGTTATTTGTCTGCTGAGACGTACGATCCAGCTGTGCAGCTTGATAGTTGACAGCCTGTTTGCTAAATGACACAGTACTGACCAACACTACCACCGCCTCTGGTCGCTACCACTGAAACATTGATAATTATGAATCCTGCCCCTGTAACACAGTTTCATTTGATTTCAATTCTATTCAATTTGAGAAGCAGAAATTAAAATAGAGTGAAATGTTCATTTTTAAGAACCAGCTGCAGCAGAAGTGAGTCCGTCTTCTTACATCGTGTTGGATTCTAGGGCACTTTTGTTTGTAAAAACTAGACTTTTGACTTAAAACCGACTTTAAACTTTAAAAACCCACTGCACCTCTTTATTTTTGGCGTTAGGGCTCTTCCTCTGCCTCCTCACCTCTGCTGCAGCTGTTCAGTAGCTACTGATGTTCTTGGTGATGGTCATTCTGGGCTGCTGTGTTTCTGGTGTTCAGAGTGTCTTTGAATGCACCTGAGAGGAGACAGCTGCTGTTAACATGTGATGATATTGGGTGTTTTGCCAGTGGAGGAACTGCAGATACTGGAGCTGCTCCCTCTGATGGTTTAATGAAAGTCTCAGCAGGTGGATTTGATTGAAATATGTTGAAACCAGTAGAAACTAAAAACAAATGGTTTGATTCGTGCAGTGGTCATTAATATAATGTGCATGTGTAATATTTGTCAGAGCATGTGGTCCAGCACGCTTCACAGTGGACGGAGCTTGTAGGTTTAAAACAAAAAGGTTTTCTGTCCATCAGGAACAGGAGCATCAGACATTTGGTGTTTTACTCCTGCAAAGATCCGGCCTCATGTGTTCCGTACGTTTCACACAGAGGTGACGGGAACAGGATGGTGCTGTGTTGGCAGCACTTTGGGAAGACAGAGGTTAGAAAAGAAGTCAGGGAGATGAAGCTAGATATCTGCACCACTTTCTGCAGCGCAGGTGCCAAACAGATGGAGATGGTGCAGCAGAGCCTTAGAAAGAGGAAAGTCACGTCCAGGCAGCAGGTTTCTTTGATTGTGGAGAAGTGAGGTCAGTCACGCTGAAGGGTTTGTGTTATTTAGAGACGACCTCAGCAGCAGAGGAGTCAGACTGAGAGCTGAAGTACCCTTCATCCAAACCCGAGAGAGGTTTCCCTGTGCTAAAGGTCATTCTTACGCTGATTTTTATCTCCTGATGGTGCTGAGTGTGATTTCCTCCTGACAGGAGTATCTCTCTCTTTGAATATTAGATCCCTAACATCCAGGAGACCTTTTTAAACTGTGATGATGAAGATTATGAAAATGAAGAGGTACTAACAGCAATGCTGAACTGCCTGTAATTCCAATAAAGGACCTCAGGAGGGTTGTAGCTCCTACATAGTGATTCCTAAAGTATCTGTAATAAAATGAAAAGCTACCCCTTAGAATACCTGAGAGTAAAACAAAGGATGATTGGTAGTGATGCAGCTACTTGTTTTTATTTTATTGTTTTCATTATTTTTCTCTTTTGAAAATCACAGAACTATAAAAAGAAATCACAAATTCCTAGAGCCGGACGTGACTGTGTTGGATGGATCTTTCTAAGAGACTGATCAATGACATAAATATCAAGAAGCTGCCTGGACCACAGTGGTTTTAGAAGGAGAGATGTTCTACATTAAGGGGTTATTAAAAATCACGCAGTGCTGATGTCTGCATATTAACAGGTGACAATAGCTCTTTCTGCATCGTCCTGATTATTCTGTCCAGTGTATTTTGACTGTGAGAGCAAAACGCAGGTTTGAATTGACCCGGCTGTTTGATTGATCCTCCCCCTGACGGTTAAACTGCAGCCACAGATAACAAGCAAAATGAGTTAGTGTCGTCCAATGAAAGGTTGAAACACAGTCACGTCTTTGACTGGGGTGTTTAATGGGTTTTGTGCAGAGCTGTCAGGAGCAGAGAGAAGCCGCAGCAGTGATTGATGCTTTGGTTTGTGTGTCAGAGTGAGAGGTCGGCGTGTTCAGGAAGAGGCTGCGAGCGTCTTTGATTCACGACGTGACGTTGGACGCTCTGAAGTGGTTTGAGCGGATCTTCCTCTCTGCGTCGGCCCCGACTAGTGAAAGGATTTTTACTTAGAAGCGAATATACGTAATGAGCTGTATGTGGAAGGTTCATCCCATTAACAACAACGTGCAGCTCAAACAGTAAATATTATCTTCAAGTATTAAATTAAAAATAGTTTTGCAGTAAAATGCTGTGATGATTTTGAGACACTCACTGATGGTTTTGTTGTGGTAGCTGCTTTATTGACCCTCCAAGGGTCAGTAGATAAACTGTGAGATGAGTAATGGAGGAGGAAGGAAGTGTTACAACTAATCTGTTGGACTTTGTGAAATATTTAACACTTTTTACTCTTTCTGGAGTAAAAAGTGTTAAATATTTCCTTTGAGAAATGTAGTAGTGTGGAAGGATAAATTAGCATATTATGGTAATACTGAAGTACTGCATAACCTCCGCCAGCCTGCTGTGGCTTTGAGACCTAAATACTCAGCTGCATATGTCACCTGGTGTATTTATTGCCCTAATGTATTATTTCCTTAATGTCTTATTGTGCGGCGCTGCCAAAGTACCAGGGACTACAGCCTATAAAAATAATAATCATAAAACCAATAAATGGGTTTTAAAATCCAGTTGGCTGCTAAAGCAGTAAGTATATTGGACAATGTGTCTGTTAGATGAACCAAATATGACATGTAATGTGTAAACCACCTGCTCTGCAGCTGTGGGCGGCATTTTTGCATCTGTCTAAATCTGGTAAGGAGCCAAAGTTGTTCTGGGACTTTGGGGATTATCAGCCAGTGTGGTAGACAAAATGTTTTCTCTCTAATCTGCAAAAGATGCAAAACCTCATCAAAAGTTGACCCTGAACTGCAAAAATAAACAAGGTGGTTCAGGCTTGTGTAACGGCGAGGAAGGGTCCCCAAAGTGGCCAAATTTACTGCTCAGCAGCTTGAAGAGCTGCTTCCCAAAATGAGAAATGTGCGACCACAGCGTCTGGAGAATAAAAGTAAAGTTTCCAGGCCCGTGTTTTCTTTTTGTGTCTCTCTCCAGCTCGTTACAAGATAAAAAGACGACAGTGGAGCTTCATTAGAGAACGTCTGCCTCGCCGAGCCGGTGTTTGAAGAACGGTGACACTGTCTAACATTTGCTGTCACAGGTTTCTTCATAACACCCCTCTGTGATATTTCTCCCTTTGGTGGCTCTGTAGAAAAGTAGAAGCCTGACTATTTTTCACCTCCGAGCTGTGAACAGCTCTCTGGTGGCCCACTCAGGAATGAGCCAAGCATTTCCATGGCTGCGTGGGAGTAACACCTCTTCTATAATGAGCTGAAACCAGTTAAGAGCCTTTGGATCATAACTGGGTTTTTAGTACCAGCACTGGCTGCAAACTGTGTCACTGTGAAAATGAGTCATAGTGTTTTTGGTTTGTCGTGTTATTTCTCAATTGTCTGAGCGTGGCTTTTATGCTCAGAGGCCCTTAACAGGTTTGATGGTGCCCCGTGTTTGTGGACGACTGTTTGTGCTGTTTAATTACCTGCAATTGTTTTAGCCAATTTTATTTTTTAGAACAGTAGAATCTGAATAAGTACGGCTCAGTGTTGTCACACGTCTGTGTGTAGTCTAATCTGAATATTGAGCTTTTTGTCATGTGAACTTTTTTATCCCAGTGATGAGTCTGTTTCTGCCTGATCGTATGTTAACGTCCTGACGTGATGATGTTTATTTAACCAGGGACACACAGAAAACCTGCTGAGGTTCACAAGTTCAATAAATTTAGCAAAGTGCAACCTCCTGCATTTAAAAGCATAAAGTTCAGATTTAAATCAAAATGAATACACAGTCAAATAATTATATCTTTCTATTTTCTTTGTGCCCACACGATATCTACATGCTAATCAGATGTCTGGTTGGGTTTACAGGACGGTTCCTGAGCAGTTTGCGTTCCTTCCCTGAGGAGCTGTAGCTTTAAAGGATACAACCTTTTTTGACAGCGCGTCATTGAAGTTTATTCTATTTAAGCCAAAGTGAACATATTCAAACCCAAGAGGCCAGTTTTTAATGGCTGTGCCATTAGATGAAATGAAAACATATCTCTTGTGCAGTATTTTACAGCCATTCATCCTAAGCTAACTAAGAACTCTGGGATCTCAGCTGTGACTTTTGCAGACACTGTGGCTTGATGGCATTCATGCAGGATGAAATATGTGTTTGAATCCGAAATAAACAAACGCTGTGGCAGAGCATCCTGGAACTCCCTGGACTCAAACACAGGCAGGTTCGCAGCGCCAACATGGCTGCCGCTGCAAACCGCCACGTCCAGCATGTTTGTGATGGATGGCCGGGCATCACAGCCAGCTGTTTGGACAGATGTTTGTGTTCTGCTGCCCGCCGCTCGGATCTGAAGGCTGGACGCCGCTCCACCAAAACTCCAGAAAAGCACCTCTGTTCCAGCAGCTGGCAGTGCAGACGGACAAAGTGCTCACTAACAGATATGTCGCTAATGCAGCTTCCGAGCCACATAGCAGCACAAACACTGGTCAGTGCTGCTCTCACTACATGCACCACAGGCACGTTTCTGTCTCTTGACGCCGTTTCAGAAAGTAGAAATATAGTAGAGAACAGTTTTCTGGTATATTTGGAAAAACTTTTTAGAGATGGATGGAAACGTTTTGTAGAGATTCTTCTGAAGACGTAGATTATTGAAGGTTTGTAGTGAGGAAGGAACATTGGAAAATCAGTGTTTTGTTTTAAATGGGAGGATATTTTTGGGAAGTAAGGACGTTTGGACCGTCTGGTTTCACACTTTGTCTATATGCAGTATAGGTCTTCCACTTTCCCTTTTTTGAAAGACCAATACAGACCACCGCCCCCTGCTGGTGTGGAGAGGCATGAACCTGGAGTCTGTGTGTTCAGGTCCAAATGAAAGACAGAACAGTCGGCCTTCGTCACTGCTGGTTCTTTGGTGTCGGCTCGGTGTGTCTGCCCTGAGACATGGATTAGTGGAGCGTGGTGCTGTGTGTTACAGGCGACTGGTGCAGCTTGTTGTGTTGCTGCACTTAAAGAACGGCAACACATGCACAACTCATTTTCAGAAGAGCAATTGGAAAACTAGTGCTAGAGACAAGTCATTAGTGTACACTGATGAACAACACATCTGCTTTGTTTTTTCTCCCTTCACCTCCTGGAACAGGGAATATAAAAACACCGTGTCAACCCTGATCCTCCACCTTGTCCCGCGAGGAATAATTTGGTGCTTTTTAAACCCAATCAAAGACACAATCCAAGCTGTTCCCTGCCAGGAACCACAAGTGGTGCAGAGGCAAGAACATAAAACATCAAATATTCAGCGTTATCTGTGCTCGTGCCCAGGGGCTTTTACTGCCTGTGCTGTTTAGACGACTTCCAACGGGACAGAACCGACCCCAATCGACCATAAAGCTTTGGTGAGCTTCCAACAAAACCCTAAAACGCATTTCTGTTTTGCAGCAATCAGGGAGGTTTATTTGTGATGATGGGCTCTCTGCGCCTTTACAATTAGAGTGCTGAATTCCTCAGCAAGTCTCAAAGGGTTTCAGAGGGAGCACATCTCACTCGTAAAAGATGGGACAACTGAGGGAAATGGTAAAATGCTTTAAACAGGTTTTGAAATCTTACAGTAGCAGCTCCATGTTGTTGGTTGGGAGGCTCGTGAGGATGAACTTTAGCTGGGATTAGGAGATCTTTGGCCTTCAGCATATTTGGAGGGTTCAGAGTGGAAGCTCATGAGTTCAGCACCTTACCTCGATCAAACAGGTCCTGATAATGGATCGTGTTGGGTTGGGTCTGGGGCAGAAATGAGGTGCAAAGTTACACTGTTATTGTGTCTAAGGCTGGTTCAGGATTATTACCAAGGCTCCGTGTTTCACTGTTTAAGTTGAGGTTTGCCGATCACGGCTGACAGAACAGCAGGCCGATGGCTTTGGAAAGAAAATGTCGATCAATGTTGATCATTTTTCCAGAGACGTGAAATCCTGTGTGTGATCAATAGCGCGGATTAAATCCTGTATTGACACGGTTTGTCAGGAGTGAAGCTGAGGTTGTTTCCCCTGCACTCAGCTCTGATAGGAGCTTTTGCATTAATGCAGCACATCTGGCTGAGATCCAGTGTCTGGTAGATCCTGAGGACAGAGCAGGACTTTTGTATTTTCTGATGTTAACAGAATAAAAACCAGATCTCGTGCAGCAGCAGCGTAAAAAAAATAGATGTAATTTTCACCTAAAAATGGAGTGAGAAAAGCTGCATTCATCAGCTTGTTCCTTTTTTGAAGCTTTATTTTGAAGCCTGGTTTTTATGGCAGCACCAGACGATTTTCATCAGTGTAAACACAAAATGAGCCTGACATGTTTTTTTATGTTTGGACACTTTGGGATCTGCACTTGAATTTAAAATTGGCGGCTGGTGCCGGAGGATCTGACAGAGATGCAGAGGTCAATTTGTGAGTCGTTTCATTTTTCCAAAGGTGAATCCGTGATATAAAAGCGCAATAAAAGGACGGTGGTCAGGCGATAAAACAGCAGCAGGGCAGAAAAATAGATGTGGTTGTAACTGGAGGGTCGGCTCGTATAACAGAGCTGCTGCCTCCCTCGGCCTCTCAGCTCCGTTATTTATGCCGAGCTGCCGAGAGATTAGATTTAAGGGGAGTCGGGGTGGAACTGAAAGCTGCAGACAGGTTCTGCACATCACACCATATACATTTAACGTGGGCTCTGTACTTAAACAGGGTCTAGCTACATATTATTGAAACTGAGCAGCAGCAGATTCTGGACAGTGAAGACAGACAGTCCTGAATGAAGCTGCTGTGCACAGATTAGATTAAAAATGAATTAGCAGAGGTGAGTTTGACATCCTGCCCTGCCCCCATGTGTCAATGTGGGTGAAACATCTTCTATGTGCTATTTTTTAAAACTTGGATTCTTCTGGATTTTGACCTTTGAAACATCACAGATGAGAATAAATCACTGATTTTTGCAGTTGGTTAATTTAAGTCAAGATCCCACCTCTTTTGAAAACTGTTCACAGAAGGTTAAATCTACTCTCTGCATTTCCTGCAGATGTGCAGTACCAGATGTTGTTCGCGTTATTTTGTCCACCCCGTGTACACATGCAGTGTTTTAACAGCTTTAACTTTTACCATTCACATTTATTGCTATGAAGAGAATGTGGGTTTAAGGAGCAGCAGCTAAAACACTTGTGAGAAAGAAAATGAACTTGTTCTCGTCGTCCTGCTGCTCTTCCTCATCTGCAGCCTCCAGACCTGCGTCCCATGTTTCACAGAGCCAGCCTGCTGATGTCGACACTGCCGCCGCCGCCGCCGCCCTAAAGTTGCGTTGCATACAAATGGGATATCAACAAAAGAAAATATTACCTTTTCTTTCCTCTCCGTCTCCTCGGCCCCCCAAGTACATCTGTTTCTGACAAAATCTGTTTCGCCCTCGATGTGTCTCTTTCTGTTCCCGCCTTTCAGCTCAGGGTTACACCGAGTGAGATATATATCTGCTCTCAAACTCAGCACAGGAAAACAAACAAGATGCGGTTTAAAACAAACAAGATGCGCTTTTGTAAAAGGCTCAAAATAAGACCATCACAGGGGCATCTGGGGAGAAGATATTCACCGCTCACCTACTGTTCTACTCCTCGTTCTTCTTGTTTATTAAAGCAGGATGCTGTCCTTATTTTGGATCTACACCCAGAATAGGAAAACAATATTTGGAAGTATTTGGAAGTTTTCTTCTGTATCACAGAAAACCTGGTATGGTCGTCTGACCTACCAATAGCTAATTTACCATAAATATAAGGAATGAAACAAACTCAGACAGAACAGTTCTGTAGCTGACATTAGAACTTTAATTCCATCACATCGGTTCCCAAATGTTAAATTAGCGAAGTAGTTTTTACTTCACTGTTAGAGAAATTTCACACAAAGCTTATAAAATATAAAGAACTAAAAAAAACTGAATGCTCCAGTTTAAACTGTGAGGACCAACCTGCTCACAGATAAACAGAAGGTCGTTGTGGTGCAATTATTCTAATTACGGGGGTGAAAATTACCCGACTGCACGCTCTGGACTTGATTAAAATCACTGACCAGAGCAGGTAATTTTCCAGATACCTAACCTCCCATATTAACTTAAATCCAGTCTGATTGAGGCTTTAGGTTCAGGCTGCTGCAAATGTTTAGATTTCACACTAAAAGTTAATGGAGAGTCGATGTTACCTTTGCCAGGAAGCGAAGATGTTGCAGCTGATGATTATTTTCACTGTTGTCATTGTAAATGAGACTGAAAACAAACTGCTCTGAAGCTTAGCCGGTGCCTGGTCTTTGCACCTTTACAGCTTCTGTGTCCTGCAGAGAGAACGTGAGGGGTTTCTGTACAAATGGTGAGATGAACTGGCACCTTCGTGTGTCGGCCTTAACAAGCGTGTTTCCGGATCCTCGTGGCAGCGCAGGAAGACGCCGTGTGTCATTCGATGGTGGATGATGTCCCCTGAGTGTTCGCCCTCTTGATTAACAATTTTCTCTCATCTGTCTTTTACTGCGCTAATTAACTGGTTAATTAGCAGGACTGATATATGGACGCAGCAGACGTAAAAGCATCCAGGCGTCCAGGCTGTGTCTCCCTGAAGCTGTGTCGTCTTCCCCGATTCACATACGATTGAGCTGCTCGGAGATTTCCATTCTGCAGCACGTATCAATACAGACAGTGCGGTATTAGCATAAAGTCATCTTAAAAACACAGGCAGTGCTGAATTTAAATGAGCCCAACAATCAAAAATGCATGGAATACAGACCAGGCAGTAAATATCAAACCTGTGCTGTTTTAAACAGCAGGCTGCCTGGAAGCTGGACAAGTAGGGAAATAAGGGAACGAAGAGAAACAAAGTTTGTTGTTGATTTTATATACAGGCCACTCAAATCATTCACCTTAAGTGAAAATATTTCTCTTCACAGTCATATTTCCATAGTTTCAGCCATCTTTACTCTAGCATATGGAACAGATGAAAGTGAGTTGATCTGTCTGTTGTAGTGGAAATCACCAGTTTACTAAAAGTCTTAGTGCAAACTCAGTTTTCTCTGAGTAGTAAAAAAGACTGAGGTATGAGTCCTGCTCATTTCTGCTCTGAGGGATTTATCTCATTTGAGCTGTCTGTGCTTCTCCCCACCTGCCTCCATCCTCTTCCACCTCCTGTGAAACTCCCCAGATCTCTGCGAGGACAAAGGCCCAGGAGCTCGCAATGACCTGCAGATATTTTCGCACATTTCCCTCACTTTGTCTGGCTCTCTTTGTCCTGCTCTGTCCGACATGTCAGGCTGTCATTAGCTACTTTTATAAGAAGGACCAAGTGATGGAGAAACCAGGTACCTGCAGGTGGCAAAGTCTTAAAAAACTGAATTCTGTTCCCTACAGAAAAGGCCTTTCAGCACATTAGACAGTGTCATACCCGGTTGCTCCACTAGGTGGTGCTTCTTAGAGTTTAATCAGGTCGACGTTATTAAACAAACGTGTCCAAGGAAGAAATAAGTGACTTTCAGTCGTGTTGAACGTGACCTGATGCTCATGCTAAAGCTAAACTAGCATTGTGAAGCAGCTGCTCAGGTAACTCCAGCAGCAGTTTTGCTCACATTGCATTAAAAATTGCATTATGCTGCTATTGAGATGCTATTGTGTGTGTGTGTTGTGGAGGAGGTTTAATAAGAGCTGTGAAGTACACTCAATGTGCAGTTTTATTTTATTCCTGTTCACTGTAGCTCACATTTTAAATGGAAAAGAAAGAAAAAGTGGAAACGCCTTCTTTTGTAATTCATTGCTTTTTTTTGAGGTGCACTCAGGTATGATTGAGTTTGCTATATTGGTCTTGCTCGCTGTGGGAGACCTGCATATTCTTCCTCATACCTGCAGCTTCACCTGTGCTCCTTGATGGATTGTGATTATAATCATTTCCTGACTCAAAAGGTGGAATACCCTGAGTGCTGCATACTTCAGCGATTCTTTATGTGGCTGCCACTCACCACCCCCACCTGGCTCTGCATTAACTACTGTGTTTGTGTGATACACACACTGAAAAGTTACCTGGAAGTTTGAGGTGTATGGTGGAACGTGCCACCGCAGTGTGCAGGACTCTGCTGGGCTGTGGTGTTCCAGTCCTGCAGCTCAGGTGTTTAGATGTGTTTATAAGAATAGATCAGGAGGTAAAAAGAATAAAGCCACCTTCAAGAGCGGAAAAACAATCAGTTCATTCTTCTTCTTGTTTTTTTTCTTTGATGCAAATGAAGCTCTGGTCTGTTTCCGGTCTGTGGTTTCAATGGTTTAAACATTTTCATATCTTCAGAGCTGCTTCTTTTGCAAGAGGTTCAGAATGTTTAAACTTTTAATTAAAGTGCAATTTGCTTCAAAAGGGTTTTTGAAATGTTTAAAATACCAAGTGCAAAGGCCAGCGCTGCCCACAACTTCCTGTCTGCCCAGTTCTCTAAACCTGAGTGTTAATCAGAGTTTTCCTTCTCTCTAATCATCATCTTGCTCCTGCTGTTTCCAGCTGCACTTATCTTTGGTAGCACTGACTCTGACTCACAGCATGTTTCTTTTGAGAAGAAGCTTTTTAGCTCTTAAATTGAAATGTAATTCTGAGTCACTTGAACTGACCTGACAAAGCATCAGTGTTCTGTAGTCCATGTCTTTGCTCCTTCCATCCCGTCCTGTTTCCTGAAGCTGCGACGTGAACTGTTCCTACTCTCACCTGTGGTCATGAGCTTTGGGTCATGACCGAAAGGACAAGATCTCGGATACAAGCGGCTGAAATGAGCTTCCTTCGCAGGGTGGCTGGGCGCTCCCTTAGAGATATGGGGAAGAGTTCGGAGTAGAGCCGCTGCTCCTCCGCATCGAGAGGAACCAGCTGAGGTGGCTCGGGCATCTGTACCAGATGCCTCCTGGGCGCGAGAGGTGTTCTGGGCATGTCTCACCAGGAGGAGACCCCGGGTAGACCCAGGACCCACCACTCGGCTGGCCTGGGTACGCCTCGGTGTCCCCCAGGATGAGGTGGAGGAAGTGTCCAGGGAAAAGGAAGTCTGGGTATCCCTGCTTAGGCTACTGCCCCTGTGACCTGGCCCCGGATAAGTGGAAGAAGATGGATGGATAAAAAAATATTGCACTACACATTTGTGTTTCCTGACTACACCTGTTCCATGAGTTCGTCTTTTTAACTGGAATACCAGTCGCTCCAGCGTCAGGTCACAGGATCAGTCAGGACATTTCAAAAGTCACATTTACTTTAGCTGTGCACAGTCAGTTCCTTCCTTCCTGGCAGCCATTCACTGTATTTTTATGAAAACCAGTTTGACAAGTTAATCCATCACAGTGAGTTTACCCAGTGGTTATCCCATTTTAGAAACAGCACCTGTAAGTAGCTAAATCTACATCCAATTTAGAAACAGTTGGACTTTTAGTTTAGCAACATGGGAATAAAGCAAAACCCTGTTGTCATAATAGCATCATGAGCATCATAGACTCAGTCACATGAAGTTATTTTAAATCCAGCCTTAAACTTCAGCCCAACAAAAAGCTGAGGAATTAGTGTTGGTTGTCGTCTCTCCTGACTCCCCCACAGAAAATTAAAATGCTTCACACACCGTTTCTCCATCATCACTTTAACGATGACAGCCAGCTGCCTGATGTGGAGCTGGCCCCGGTGTCGACGTGCGTACCTGTGCTGGTAAAGCAGCATATGGCAAAATATAAAACGTTCAGGGCTTTTTCAGCCAGAGCCCGAGGACACACCGGGGTGGATGGGAGATCATTGTGCGTTCGTGTCAAAGCTGCAGGGTTAGTAAAGGAGCAACCTGTTTTCAGACACCTCTTTACGCCCAGGCGAGAAAACGAGCATGTTGGATTTGGTTTTTACAGCGTTTAGCGTGGAAAAAGAGACTTCCTCCATGTTTGTTCCTTAATTAGTTTGTGGGCAGTTTTTCATCAATTGGTCAATCAACAGAGATGTTTTAGTTTTTGTAATCAATTGATAGTTTCAGACTCTGATTCAAGCTTCTTCAATGTGAGGATCTTATTGTCATATATGAACAAAATCTGGAAACCTGAGAGAAACGGGAGAGGATCAGTTCTGTCTGTTGACGTTTTTAGTAAATGTCCCTCATTCATAAATGTGACAAGTGACACAATAATTCACCTGAGAGTGGTCCGTTTTTGTCGTCAGTTGCCAGGCAACAGTGTTTCTCAACATAAAGAGACTAGACTGGAAACTGGCTCAGGAAACTGACCTCACAAGTGACCATTTGAAGATGGTAACAGTTGCTATGGAAACAGTTGCTGCATCAGCCTGTTGCTTTGCGTTGTCAGCTGACGTAAACAATCGTGGTCCTGCCTGTTGTAAAGCAGCTGTCCTGAAGTACATCCGCCCATTCAGAGGACGTCATGATGCTCAGGGGGCGGGGCTCGGGAGTCTGTCGGGATTTGGCGTCACTCTGTCGCCTTTTGGTGGCGGTTTTGGAGCCAGAGGAGTTTTGTTTCTGTGGTGCTGTGGTGGCTCGTGAACACCATATGGACCGCCTTCATCATTAAAACAGCACGCCAGGAAATGCTCCATCGCTCGCGCTTTATTAATCTGACAGTGAGGAAACGGGGAAGCCTCCCGGGACGCTCGAGAAGTCATCTGCATTTATCAGGGGGGAGGGAGACCACAAGGGAGGGGATGGTTGAAGGACAGGTGGGGAGGTAAGAGGAGGACGGACAGGCTGAAGGAAAGGAGATCAGGAACAAGAGAAAAGAGCAGACGTGAGGACAGAAAGGAAGGAGAGAGACGAGGTGGGGGGAGGACAGGGTAAGGAGGGAACAGAAGGGAGGGCAAGAGGTGAGGAGGAGGAAGGAGAACCAGACGGCCAGGCGGAGGGGGAATATCCGGGCCTTCCTGCTGGGGGATATTTTGGGTTATTATTTGATCATACAGGTGACAAGAAAGCTGAGACACACAAAGCCTCCGTTTGTCTTCTTGACTAAAATATGAACAAGTCCTACATGAGCTGAGCTGAGGGTCCGTTACTTCTCAGCTGTTTTGCACTTTTAAACTAATGATCGAGGCCGATTTGTTCAGCTTCTTTAAAATTTAAATCGATCTGATTCCATTAACTGAACATGGTCATTTCTTGGTTGTAAGAGCGCGTGTGATAATTAAGGTCAGCATCATTTGATTCCTCTCCAGCGAAGACAAAGGAGACGAGTTAATGTACGATGGCAGGTCAGGAAGGAAAGGTAGCACAGAGTGAGATAAGGAGAGACCACAGGAGCAAAGGCAGGAAAAATGAAGGGACACAAGAGGGAGGGTCGAAGGAAAAGGAAGGAGATAGATTGAATTTTGGGAAACAAAGAAAATGACGCAGACGAGAGTGAGAAGAGAGTGAAAAGTCCTCTATTCCTCTATTCCTCTGTGGTTTTATCCCACTGGAACAGAGAGAAGCTTTGACAGAGAAAACAGGAAGGAGGAAGAGAAGTGGTTTCTTTAAGATCTCTCCAACTGCTTCTTTTTATCAGATTACAGCAGTTTAAGAAGCCCTTCGCTTAAACCATTTAAAAGACCCTGCTGCATTCAAATAGGTCTAATTTGCATTAGACTGGGAAGAATAGTTTCATTATCTAACCACAATATTTCCTTAAGCCCAACTCCAGAGTTTGAAAAGTTTGAATGTTCGACTCTCAGCCCGTGTTCAGACTCACGTCCTGCTGAGCGCTCACAGAAAAATAATTTAGTGATGTGGCTCCTCCAGTTTTATTTTTCTTAGTTTCTGATAATGCAAAGATTTATTTCAGACAGTTTGTGTTTTTCCCTCACAGACCAGCCGGCGCCTCCGTTTGGTTAGTACCCGGTAATTTGACTGGACCGGACTTTGCACAGTTTGGTTGAACAGTGAAGTTTGGTTGAATATTGAATCAGAAAACCTTCTGTGAATAATGATAGCATCCCTGACGTGTCCTTTCCCCCACACACCTGGACATCGTCTCCCTTTCCTGCAGGAGTTTTACTCTTTGTGTGTCAGGTCAGAACTCAGAGTATTATCTCAATCTGCCACTCATGTCTGTCGAATGAAGATTAGACCCACTTTCATTTGTCGATGCCACTTTATCGGTGGCTGTAATTCTCCCCCCAGATGGAGCTGAAGTGCATTTAAAGTCTTTACACCCCAAGGCCAATTATGATCAGAAAGGACGGACAGAGGCGTGAAGGACAGGATCAGGATGTTTCACAGCACATTTACAAACAAAAACACACAAACTGATGAACCTTGTTTAGCCTGTTGTGGTCAACTTGTTACGTGTAAATGTGACCCAGCATTGACTGATGGATGGTGAGACTGTGCTGAGCAGTCAGCATGTTAGCACAAGGAGACGTGAACTTGTGCCTTTTTTTGTGTGTCATGTTTTACAAACGTCGCGGTTCAGGTGGATCTCCTAGTCTTGCTCCTCAGCTGGCTGATGCTAATGTCAGCGGTGTGCATTGACGCTACTACCCGTCTCTGTTTGTGTTGGATATTGACAAAGCTGACTAGAACAAAATGAGCCACTGAACCTTTGCATGTCAGCTCATAATTAAAAATCTGCACATCTGTTCCCCAAAGCAGAGCTGGCACACATTCCCCCTTGAACCTTTGTGTCCCCTCACCCCTTCATCTGTAGCCAGCCTGAATGCCTCTTCAGGAGCAAGTGGAGGATGATGGGAAAGAAAATGGAGGTTCAGAAAATGTGACGAGAGAAAAGCCGACCCTGGAAAACCATACGAAAAGCTGTTGTGTGGAGAGATGGGGCGGCGGAGAGTCAGCGAAATGAGCAGGGAGAGAATGGGCTCTGTCCAACAATGTGATGGGAGAAGATGAAAAGAATAACAAGGGGGAAATTGAAATACGCTGTAATGTGAGAAGAGTGGCGAAGAAAAGAGGAGCTGAAAACGAAAGAGGATTGTCAGCGGAGAAAGTCGTGACTCCTTTTGAAATATTCACGGCTGCTGGCCGAGGTATGAACGTCACGCCATAACATCATGCCTCAGCTGCCAAAAGCTGATTTTTCAGAGGCCACGTGCTCAGTCACAACCACAGACACAGATTTTCTACTTATTCCAACCTTTTCTCTGTCACCATCCAGCACACAATCGTCCGTTAATAGTGCACGACAGTGTCTGCAACCTTTTGAAAAGGTCTGAAGAGAATTCAGAGCAGAAAGCCAAGGATGAAGTCTCTACCCTCCACTGAACTGCACCATTTCTTCCCTTTCACTCAAACTTCGGCTCTGCAGTCTATAAAGTGTCTGTAGGTTTAGTTTTAAATGGATAAATTTGGGGCTCAGTGCTTTCGTAAATGAGATTTTTGTTTTTGGTTTTTTAATAAATTTGCAGAAATAATTTGCAAAACATGTTTTGACTTTCTCATTAAGGATCATTAAGTGTAGCTCGATGGCAATTTTATTTATTTTAAATTAAATCCACAAGACAAATTGTCAGGAATTGAAGTAGATTTTGAAGCAGCTATACATGTTGAAGGTGATTATTTCTTTTTCCTGTTCTCAGAACCTCAACTGAAATTAGTTTGTGTTCCTGTTAGTTTCCTGTTTCCTGCCTCGATTTCACGCCACAGAAGAAAACAACAGAAGTAATTTCTGGTTTGTTTTCCTGTCACTGGCAAACTGCAGAGCAGCTTTGTAAAATATTTTCTCAGGACTAAAAGAAAAATAAAAAAATTCTACTTCTCTGTACGTGCAGCCAGGCATGGTGCAGGGCCAGAATAACATGAGCCCTGGGTCTGAGTGCTGCAGTGCGATTACCTGAACATGTGTCAGTGTCTGTGGGACAAACATTAGCGCTTCAGGTTTGACAAGTTCTCACACCAGAGCAGTCGCTTTGCAGCTTTAATGTGAGCTCATAAACATTTTTATTCTCTTATACCATTTAAACATCAAATACAAACAGGATGAAATTGTTAATCAATCGCTTTAGTCAATTTTCACATAAAATAGGTAAAATATTCCTGATTCCAGTCTCTTAAATGTCATGAACCTGAATATTTGGGGTTTTTAGGTTGCAGGACATTTAAAGTTGTGCATATTTCATCGCTACAGCCTTAAAGTCTAATCAGTCACACAGAATCTAATGCAGTGTACCATAACACTATGATACTCTAGTCTTAGTAGTACTACTACTACTACTTCACTTGCTACCACCTGTACTGCATAAAGCTAGTTTTTCTGTGATTTCTGTTTTGCATGTTCTAATCGCAGTTTGAATAGAAACAGACTTTGAGTCTGTGCAGCACAATAACCTGCAGTGTTTCCACCCTGGCTCCCAGCTCTTTGAGACCGCCACAAAAGGCATCATTTTTACTGTGGGAGGTCAGGTAATATTATTTTCACTGCTGCACTTCATTGAATTGAGTCCCTCATGAACAGTGTTATTTGTGATTATTACAGGGCTTGCATCCTTGTGGGAGTGATAGTTACTGGACCAAAAAATCGACTGTACTTCGACCGTCTCCCTCTTCCTCTTTCAACTTCGGTACTGTCGGGATCGATGGAGCCCTCTGTGCTGTAATTTCTGTTTAACTGCCTCTCACTTCGACTCTCGCTGTCACTCTGGCCTCCACCACACTCTGTCAGGGGTTACTGGTGAGCTGAAAAGGCTCTCAGTGTCTGACATGTTTAACCATGGCCCTGATAATTGTAGTGATCATTACAGAGCCCGATTAGTCTTGTTGATCATTGAAATCACTATAAAACATCAGCGTCGTCCTCTAAAATGAATCCTTTTCAAACTTCAAGACAATAAAGCATAAAATTCCCTCATAATCTGGATCCGCCTCCCGACTGAAGCCGTTCTCTCTCCTATCCTCTGTCTCTTCCTCCATCTCACAGAATCTGCCTGAAATGACATTAAAAATATCTTTTGATGTTACGCCGTCCTTCATGCCTGATAGCGTCGTGTCGGGCTGCTGAGGTTAGGAATTGAAACTTGCAGTGATGCTGCAGCTCTTGGCAGTGTGGGTGGTGAGGCTGCAGGGTATACAGGCCTGATGACAGGAAGCAAATGATTCAATTATCTGATATTATTATCTGCTCAGATGTGACTTTATCTGACTGGGAGTGTTCAGCCTGTTTCCAGCGGCACATGCACTAACTGAAGGCAGGACTACGTGTCCAGTGTGTCCATGTTAGCAGCAGCTCCAGCCTGTGGCACTCAGGAGGCGTTCAGGTGCAGAACTGAGCTGTAGGACACCTGCCTTTTTAGAAGAGCTCAGAGCCCAGCACCCCTCAATGCAGCTGCAGGGAATCAGACAGTGTGAAAGTACAGTACACGTCGGGTCATTAGTGTGAGGACAGCGTATCACGGCTCACTGTATCTCAGCTTTCCATTTGCTGATGATTGGGTTTTATTTTGACTGTAGTTTCTGAACTGCACCTTTCACTGGAAGCAAAGGCGATGAACCCCAGACTGTTTTCAGTTGCATTTAAATTGACTGAAAACTAATTCTTTCTTTGTTAAAGCAGGTAATTATAATTATCTTATAATGCAGCGGTCTGTCAGTTCAGTCAGTCTGAACATGCAGGATCTTTCTGTTCTTTCTGAAGTTCTAAATGATTTCAGTCTTTGCCATCTCTCCCACTCTCTTCATCCTCACTTTGATTTCAGGCCTGAAGTGAATATCTCCTTTGCAGAATGGCAGCACTGTCATTTGCTGCTCCGTCCTCTGCTGAAAATTGCCTCCATCTTAATTTCCAGATAGCTCCTCTTTTCTTTTCACACAGTTTTTCCCTGACTGGCATGTTCGTGGGAAGTGGTGGTGACCAAACAACCTGTCTCAGGCAGCTGAATGTGATTCTGTATGCAGACGGCTGAATGGGTGTTTAATGTGCTTTTGACACTGTGTCATTAATGTGCTGCTCTAACAGCCTCCATTTGTCTGGTTCAGTCCTTCCGGCAGATGTTGAAGCTGCTGCAGGGATTTGACTCAAGGATTCAGACTCTGAGCCCCAGGGAAGTCCAGTACTGATGATACCGGGCCAGCTTCCCTTGTAGCTCACTCACCTAAAGCTAAAAGCGTTAGCCAGGATGTTACTGTGAATTCTTCCCATTCAGCTAATTCTGCTTCCCTGTCCTTCGTCCTCCTGCCTACATTACAGGCTCTGGCTCAAAGCACCATCCACCAAACCAATAGAAACAAGATGGATTCTCGGAAACTATGTTGGAATAAAATAAAAAATGAAAGCCTGTAGGGTTTTAACCGTAATGTTTCTGTGGAGTATTGGTCATTTTAATAAAAGGAAAATGAAACATTTCCAGACCCAGTGTCTCCTGCCGCCCTCATGGAGGATGCTCCAATCCCTTAAAAGCATCATAAGGGAGTCGAGGAGAGAGAAACTGTAGCAGTGTCCCATTTCTGCGATCAGAATCTGTTTGGTGATTGATCCGCTGATCTGAGACAGTAGAAAATGAGGAGCTGGCTGCTCTGGAATCAGCCTAAGATGATTGTTGACATTCAAAACTGGGTTTCCATCCTCTGAGGTC
This sequence comes from Mastacembelus armatus, assembly GCF_900324485.2. NCBI lineage: Eukaryota > Metazoa > Chordata > Actinopteri > Synbranchiformes > Mastacembelidae > Mastacembelus > Mastacembelus armatus. The sequence goes on along the minus strand of NC_046651.1, from coordinate 19,112,150 downwards.
TGGGCAGAAAATCACATTGTTGGTTCTTAGTATGGACCACAGTGCAGCACCTCTATCCTCTGTTGCCATGGTTATGGCAAGCATCACCACAGTGACCTTAATCGCATCCTCAGGGACGTAAATGGAAATCTCTTTTTTTCTACTTTCTCTCTGGATATTTTTCGATTCCCTCTTCCTTTCTCTCAGCCTGGACTCTCCAGTTTCACCATCACCTCTTCATTTCTGACTTTCTTCCGTCCTTTTCTTTTATTGTGTTGAGCTCGGTTCTGCTGGAGAAAGTAGTAGAGGAAGTGCTGCTCAGGAGGGATTTGTTGGGTTTCTATGTAAAGTGCATTGAGATGATTTTAATTATTTAGCGCTATACAAATAAATTGAATTGAAGTTTTGCTTAGTGGCCTGGACTTTTCGACTGCACCTGTTTGTTTTGTGAGGTGCTGCAGCCTCCCGGAGTCTTGTGGGGGGGGATAAAGAGCATGGAGATGGAAAAACCGAGAGAGTAATAGTGCTGTCACAAAGAGCACTTATTAAAATTGACTGAAATTACTAATGTGATTTATAATCATGTAACTTTGTTCTGAGTGATCCAGCCAGCGGTCCTCAGCATGGGTAATTATATCTGACAAGCTTTGACACACACATATACACACACACACACACACACACACACAGATATATATACTAGAGGATAATTGGGTTTTCTGGCTCACTCTTTATTCTCGGGCTGCGTCTGGAGAGTTCATCTATCACACTGAGAAGTTCTGTGAGAGGATAATGTGTCGAATCCGACTCCAGCAGGAGGAAGGGGGTGCAGGGTTAAAGGAGAGACGTGGGGTTTCACCATCAATCCATCATAACCAGTTTAATCTGACAGACAGCGGCGTGACGGCACACACGTTCACCAGACCAGGCCCCAAACACCCAACGATAGCCTTAACCATGTTATTATTACAGATTTCACACACAGCTGCTGTCTCTAGAGTTCGTCATGTTCTGTTGATGGCAGCTGAAGTTTGAGCGAGGCTGAATAACTGAGGAGAAAAATAAATATCTCAGCAACTCGAACTGGATAAAATTAGATTTGATCATTACGAAGCTCTCTATGGTTACCTCTTCAATGTTATATGTCCAAAAGTATGTGGACAGTTGAACTTCAGACCTGTGGTATCGGAGAATGTCTTTCACAGGCCTGATTCCTCATACATCCTGGTTGGTGGAAGCTCTAACAGGAAACAGGGATTTTTAGTTTCAGAATAAGGGTTATAGGATTTTTCATGAGTGTATGTGTAAGTACAAGTACATTGGTAAAAGGATGCTGAGGTTAGAGCTGCCAGGAAGTAGGCCTAGAGGAAGACCAAAGAGGAGGTTCTTGGATGTAGTGAAGGAGGACATGAGGGGATAGTTGGTGTGGGTGAGGAGGATACAGAGGATAGGGCTAAATGGAGGCAGATGATTCGCTGTGGCGACCCCTGAAGGGAGCAGCCCAAAGGAGGAGAAGAAGTATGTGCTAGTACAAAGAGGCCACAGTTACAGTTGGAGGTTTTTAGTTGTTTAGTTTCATACAATAAAAAGATGTTCACTTGAATATATCTGGTTTTCAGTTTGCTGAATTGTGGAATTCGCCCGGTGCGGCTAAACCTTAGCAAACACCTGTATCTGCATCATTCTGGCCATAAATAGGTTGATGTGTTGGAAGGTTTAGGACCCAGGTAGGCAGCAGGCTACTGTTGGTCCACTACAACTGAAATGTTACAGGGTCCTGATCCGTTTCTACCCATCAATAAGCTGTTGAGGAGCAACATGTAGATAATGGCAGAGGAAATGTTAGTTTGCATCTTCACCACCAGGCAGACGACAAGAAAGAACATGAAAAATAAGCGTTATTTCCCTTGTGACAGATCTTCATTGGTCTGTGATGGAGGCACCTCCTTATATGGGAAAATGACCATATGCTAATGAACTTGATCATAATTGGCATGATGACACCACCTCCCGCCACTAATTGACAGATAAATATATTTTATTGGCAGCGTCTGTAATTAGTCGGAGCCCTGTGTGTGGCTGCAGCTGTTGTTTGGGGAATCGGCCTCAGAAATGATGGACTGTTCGCATCCAAAACAACAGCCTGCCTCATTATTGCTGGGTCTTCTTTTTCAAAACGGCTGTTGTGTGAGTGAAATGCGAGGCTTCCTGGTGGTTCAGTTAAATTTGGTTTGCAACCTCTGTGACCTCGTCTTCTCTTCCTCTTTGTCAAATAAAGGCCAGCCTGCTGCAAACAATCAGTAAATGTGTTGTGGCTTCAGTGGCATCTGACACAGCAGAGAGGGAGAAAATTAAATAACACAAATGTCCTTCGCACCACAGCGTCTTCAGAGTTGGCTGAAAAGTCCAGATTTTGGTGGTTTTAGGTAGATTCTACTGCTGACTGAGAGAGCTCTCATTTACAGGACCCTGCTGGTTGCAAACTTTTATCAGCATCAGTTAAAGCGGTCAGAGTATTTCTGAAGAAAAAATAAGTTCAGACACATTCTTGATGGTTGTTTAGAGGTTCTGCTGATGGCAGGAGTCGATTAAAGGTTCAACACTTTTTCTTGTTAGGACATAGATACAGGAAATGTTGTGACTGTGGGGACTTTGCTTATGTCACTTTCCACTACCTGCTCAGCAGCAAACAGGTGGTGGAGACCAAACCCAGAGCTCAGAATGAGGGTGGACACATTCAATGGTCCACATGGGATCAGCAGGTTGGTCTGGAACTGCTGGAAGTGGAAATGTTCTTGAAGTGAATGAACATAGTGCAGGTTTAAGAGTCAGAGCAGGTGATTAGCTTAGCGTTGGCATGGTGATGCTTTCTTGTTGTGTCTTGGCCTGAGGACTTTGGTGACCAGACTTTAGTTCTTGGTTTAGCATTAGCATTAGCCAGTTATAATGATATGCCGTCTCAGGTTTTTTATTTGACTTGTTCCAGCTAGTTGGTGTCATTCTGTCTACGTGGCAGCCACAGAGATGCGTTGGTGCAGAAGTAAAACTACACCTTAAAGTTTTTCTACCTTTAAAGTTTTATCTCTTTGCTGTGACTTCTGAATTGCTCCTCACTCTTACTCTGCAGTTTTTCTCTCTGCAACCATCCATCTTTTTCTTACTGCGACGTTTCTTCCCCTGATCTCTCCATCTCTACTTTGGCCACCTCTCCTCCACTCACTCCTTCCTGTTCCTCCCCCAGGAGGCCAATAGTTCCTCTCTGCCTGCCTCTAATTGACAGCAGACCATTAAAAGGCCATCGAGTCGTTAGACAGAAAAATGTCTTCTTTTCTACCGTCAGACTCCAAACTCCATCGCTGACCAGCAGACAGGGTGGGGAGGCTTCAGTCTCTTTCTTCACACTCTGGGTTTAGTGTGTGATGGCTCAGCAGTTACAGTTGAAGTTCACACATTGTCGGATCAACGGCTGAATGATAAAAGAGGAGACTGCTAAGTGCTGATGTGAATGTTTAGGGCGAGACTCTCTTTGTACTCTGGACTCTCGGCATTCCTGCAGTGTTGACGCAGGGCCTGAAGCCAAACATCAGAAACGTGTCTCTATGTGGACGTTCTCAAATGGATCTGGGTTGTGACAGCCTTCACATACAAACATTAGGCCTGTACCATCAGCAGAGGACCGCACTGGCCTCGAATATCCCAGAATTCAAAAGCACCTGCATAGCCGCAGTACTGGGCATGGCGTCGGCAGCTAGTTTCCTCTTTAATTGAAATTGCTCTTTTCTCATTATTTTTTCCATTTTCAGTAATCGTGACATTAAAGTCACAGAGTTAATATCTGAGCTCTGGGGAAAAGATAACACAGGCAGTCGTGTGATCAGACGAGGTCCTGCAGCAGCTGAAAATATGAGGAGATGTCAGGAGCTGGGCAGTATTTGATAAACAACCACATCAGCTCCTCTGTTTTCTGTTCTTTATTTATTTCTGTCTCAGACAGGCAGAGATCTTACCTAATCCACCTGAAAGCTCCCCGGTGTCTGTCTGGGCAGATGAAGTGGTCTTGATAGCCTGGAGATCAGGAGCCCTGACAATAACGAGGGTCTCTTAACACCAAAGTCCTGCTCATGTCACACAGCTCGTAGACAGCAGAGGAAGTCCTGGCGAGAGACAGCGACTGTGAAATTAAAGCCTTGTTGAGTTGAAGCAGCAGTAGGGATGGGAAGCCATTTGAATTCAGAACACAGCTGATCTGAGCTCATGTTATTCCATGTCATTAAAGCCCGACAGAAGTGAGAGGAGCTGAGGAGGAAGGTGTCCAGAGACGGAGGGCGAGAGCAGCACTGTTTTTCTTCTCCCTGCCGTGATTTGAACACGAATTGCTGTGAAGGTGAGAGACGGAGGCCTGTGTGGAATAAAACGAGATTAGCTGCAGTCCTGATGTTGTGGCTGAGGCTCCTCGACCCCTGAGGAGTCGTCGAAGTGAGCTGGAATACAAACCCTGCTCTTCATCTACATCTGTCTGCAGGGAAACAAACCTGTGAGCCAATGATTCCTCAGCCCACATCTTGGTGGGCAGTTGTTAACTCTCTGAACCTTTTTCCTGTTCAAATTTTCCCTTTAAGTCCTCAGCCTGTCCAGATAAATACTAGTGCAGCCGGTGATGTTTTATGGCCGCAGAACTTTATTTCTAATTCAGTTCCAGAAGTTTCCAAAGTGAGTATTAACTGGTAGGGTGGAGAGGAGCTTTAAATCTTTCACAGGAGTATTCTGCTTCTCAGTGTATTACCTTCTGCAGAAACGGCTCAAGAACATCAATATAAAATATATATAAAATCAATATAGAGAGAGCTGTGTGGGGGAGGCAGTTGTTCTCTGGCCGCCTGTAAAGTTTGCACAAAACAAATGTGACTCCTCGTCGTCCTGTCAGTGGGGGCTTTATGTGCTTCCTGTGGTCTACTTGGACCCTGCTTCATGAAGCTGTTTGGGTCTTTCTCAGTCTGCGTTCTGGTTAGTTATGACCAATGGAGGGTCTTTACCTGCTTTGGGCTGTGAGTTCGTGTGCAGATGTTCCTCTCGTCGTGCAGGTCTGCAGTAGTTCTGGTGTTCTGGTGCTGCAGGTTTTGGTATTTTCAGGAGACCACGGAGGTGCTGACCACGTGGTTTTCCTGGTACATCTGATGCCGCAGGTTTATATTGACTATGTTTCGCTTTATTGTGCATTAAACGTTTCCATTGTACAAGAGAGCTGTTTTGTTCCACTGTCTGCATTCCCAGCTGCACGACACTAGAGCTGAGCTCGTTGTGTTTTCAGACCAGACTGGAACAAACCAAAGTTTGAGCCTGAGCAGCAGCTGCAGAGGAAAATAAGTTTCTGTGGCGTCTCCTGAAGCAGAACACGTGTCGTCTAACCGATTCTGTCCTTTCATGTCTCCTTTTCCACCCGATGTTTCTCGTCTCGCCGCCTTTATATAACCTGCCGTCAATACTGCTGAGGCTGATTCAGTGGAGAACAATGTGACAAAGCGGCGAGCAGCTTTTCTCCGTCAATATCGCTGTGATTTTAGCTCTTTGCATCTCTCCTCTAATGCTCCTGATCGCAGCACAGCACTCAGCTCTGCTCGTTTGGGTGATAAAAGCCATAAAAAACAATTCACACTCTCACTGCCGGCCGAGCTCAGTGTTTCTCCCCGGCCCCTAGACAAAGCCCTTCTGGTTTTGGGATTTTACGGCATCCTTTACTTTAGAAATCATCCGTACTTCAGCTCCCGGCCTCCTCTCTGCTGTTTGCAGCCACTCGAGAGCTGAGGCGTCGTCTCCCTGAGGCTCTGATTGTTAAACCTGCTGAAATCGACCGAGGCCTGAGAGGGAGAGCACTCAGGAGGGAGGAGAGCCGAGGAGAGGCTTGTGACGGGGGCCGAGGGGTGGAGGAGGAGGATAATTTATCAGAAATGATTGCGTTTGACAGGAAATCAGGACACACACAAGATTTATGCTCAGTGTTGTCGTCAATACAGGTCCAGGAGTCGTCGGAGGGGTCTGTAATTGGCCTATTGGAAAACAGAAATATTCATTTTGGATTGTTTTGCTTTTGGATCTGAGTTTAAAGTGCAGTGCAGTGCGTTAATTTGTTAGGTCGTTTATTCTTAGGATCAGGTTTCAGTGTGGACATCATTGATGTTGGATGAGTTCAGCATCCAAGAAGCTGCTGCCCAGGGGTGAAGCTGATCTAAGGTGGTACAGATGGTTCAGGTTCTGGAAACTCTTACATTCTTTTCTTGTGTTCTTGCGTTCGAGATGTCAGTTTTAAGCTCATTTTTCTGGAACCTTTCTCAACATGACAGAAAACACTATTTCATCACCTTTGTTGTGCCACTGTGAGCATGTCAGCGAGTGTCGATCAGCACCAATGAGCCGTGACATGAAGCTGCTTTCATCACAGCGTGCCGCGTTGTGTCCGACTCTGCTGAGATGATGTAAACATGCTCAACACTGCAGTCGGTGACACTGACGCAGCTGCTCCGCATTCAACGTACAAACTAACTGAAACTGTGTGTGTTTTCAGGTTTCTGAGAGTCAAATGTGTGATGGATCCCACCTGGGTTCTACATACGTGCTCATCCGTCTGCCTTTTGTTCTTTATGATTCCTCCTAAAAAGCAGAACTGTAGGCAGCCATGTTTGTTTATGTGATTTTAGTCAAACTGTGGTATGCCACTTGTTCTGACCTTTTGGAAAATTAATACGAGGAGCTTAAACAAATCCTTTTATCAATCCATTTTCTGCTGCTTGTCCAGGTTGGATTTAATAATTAATGATTTATACTTTCTGGACCATTATTTATTTTTTGGTATTTGGAAAATGGGATTTATACAAAACATAAAGAAAAATCACATTGGTGACTTTATAAATAATCGTATATAGTTTGTTAAACTGTTCTGCGTTGGACAGAGAAGTGTTTCAGTCATTTGGCCTCACTGCTGTTAAATATTTAAAAAATGGACTGTGTTCGAGGGTTTCTGCATGGTGGAGCAGGTTCAGAGTTTTAAGATCCTTTTAACGCTGTATAGGCTGCAATTCAATATGTTTCACAGTCATTCTAATCAAAGTTTGAGAATGGCAATAAAACCAGTATATGTGATAAGGCCCAGAATTATTTAGGCGTGCAAATTGAATTACATGCATTTTCATATTAGAAAGTATTCTCTAATATTATTAAAACTTTTTGTAGGGCATTAAATATGTGGAACAACAGTAAAGTAGATTTTTTTTTTTCTATTTGCAAGTTTTGATAAAAATTTGTTTTAGCTGTAAAAAGACAAAGTGACTCCAGAACCATCAGTTTTTATGTTCAGTTTTTCAAGCTTGAGATAAAAACATCTCTGTACCCATAATTTATTGCGTTTGCAGTTATGTTGTCTCACCAAACAAACGGTTCTGCACATGAAAATGTTTTACTAACATATATTTTCTGTTTCTGCTCTTATTGTTGCATTAATTCATCGTTTCTACCTTTAATTTTATTTACAAGGCTTGTTGTGAGACTTTGAGGCATCTCTGTTGATGCAAAAGTGAATGTCAGCTGCACATCCAAAGGCAGCAGAGGCCAAATAAACCTGACACTTTGATCCAAACCAGTGCCAATCATGGTTATTGTGCACCGCTGCTGTGGCTCTCAAAGGGTTTCTGCAACAGAACCATAATCCAGGTGGAGAGGAGGTGTCGATATGTCAGTGCTCCCCAGTGTTTTTCATTTCGGTGCCTGGCAGACATTCCCAGCGGTCGCTGCTGAGTCCTGAGGTAGTCTCGCTGGACTCAGCAGGACTGGACAGGTTGAAGTGTTGGTTTGGGTGTAACCTGTAAAATATTCTTGTCTTATTTTTAGGATTCCTGGAAAGTTCCCTCATAATTTCCTAAAGTCTAGTCGGTATAAGGATAAATCATTGATAATATTAATGATAATTAATTGATCATTTTAAATGCAGCTGCCTTAAACTAATGTTACTGGGATAACACACACAGCAGGGCCACTTCCACCAGTTCAGGGTTCGAGCAAATATTTTACAAATCGAATCAAATGTGAGTGAGTTGTCATAGGTCCAGGATTAAGACAGCAGTGATGATAATCTAAGATAATTAGATGCTGCTGTAGTTGGTTAACTCTGTAGTTAGCCTGCAGCCAGAAAATCAGTCAGTAATATGAGAGGTGGTGCAGTCAGTCCGGCCAGCAGCTACAACCATATGCTCCAACCATAAAGCGTCACATCCATCGAGTCGGCGTGTCCGACAGCCAGCGTGTGATTTAGCTCATCAGTCAGTGAGCTCGAGGCCCTTCAGCTCAGTGAGCTAATCACTCCGTCCTCCCAGCTGCTGCCAGCTGTGTCGGGCTCCTCGCCGCTCACTGAGGCAGCAAACAAGCTAATTAGCAATAGCATACCAGCACCCAGGCCAGCCAGCTCAGCAGCCTATCCTCCAGCCGGCCTGCAGGTGGCGAGCTAATCAGCCTCTGCAGCCAGCCAGCCAGCCAGCCAGCCAGCCAGCCAGCCAGCCAGCCAGCCAGCCAGCCAGCCAGCCAGCCAGCCAGCCTGCCCGCCTGTTAATGTAAGACAGTGCTGTCCCTGTCGATACGAGAGCCCCAGTTCCCCCTGAGGCCTGAATTATGTGCTGCTGGAGGTTAACAAGAAACAATGGAGCAAACATCCCCTCCTCTCTCCTCCCTCCACCTCCTCACTTCATTACCTGCCTAGTCTTCCCTGCTCTCTCTCTCTTTTCCACCGCCTCCTTCTCCAGCTTCTAATTTATGAACATGGAGTCGGAGCCTCTCTGCCTCTCAGTTCCCCAAGTGTCTCCGATAAAACATGGCCCCTGGCTGTTCTGCATGTTCCAGGTAGAATAAATTGACTCGGCTGCCGCCCCTTGCCTCATTTTCCGCTCTGCTCTCGAAACGCCACTGATCCCCCAGACTGCTCCCAGTTTATCATCCGCTCCGCTGATGAAAACTAACAAAGCACTTTGACCCTGAGAGCTGTGCTTAATGTTGGCTGGTGGTTACGCAGTTTAATCACCTCCGATCCCTCCGGCTTTCGCTGATCAGGGTGAAGCCCTGTAGTTTGGGAGACAGTTTGTCCTTCAGGCTTTGGCACTTTGGCTTCAGGACAGTTCTGACCAGCAACAGTGAGGGGGTTCTGTGAGGACATGGATCATCTTAACACAGGGACTGGATGAATATTTCTTGGGAAACAGATTCCTGCAGACGACCCCAGCTGAATTTTACTAGCATGAAGCCTAAACGAGTCCTAGTTGACATTTAATTTAGCACAAAAATTTATATTTTACTGGTTTTTCCAAGAGCCCCGAGCCATCACGGTGTTGACGGGTTAATGTGATGTTCAGTGTGCACATTTATGACTCATAAGTTGAAGTTGTCAGTGGTTCTCTGGATCCTGTTTCTTGTCAGCACTTAAAATTACTGCTGCATCTTTTGTGTGTCCTTGATGAAATTACCAATGTGTATGAGAAGAACTTAAAATGCTCAGAAAATGTGGAAGTATTTGATTATACCGCTGAAACAGCTACTGGTGCCATGGTGGTGTCAAATATATTATTATAACTCAGTGTAAAAACATCAGTTTAAACTTTGTTAATTATGAAGAGAGTTTGTCTGAGCTCCCAAAAATGTCATAGATCCACAAAGTGTCACCTGGCTGCTAATCTGCATGTTCAAAAATAGAACGGAGAGAAGGAGCGACAGAATGATAGATGGAGTCGGAGATGACGAGAGATGAAAAGAAAGTTTCGTGATTGCCAGGCGCTGATGAGCTCTCATCAGTCTTATTAACACACACACACACACACACACACACACACACACACACACACACACACACACACACACACACACACACACACAGTCGCTATGGCTGCTTACCTGCCTGATGAGACACAGCAATGAAGGACCCACAAATAAAGATGGGACAGGAGTCAGATCTTACAGAACATTTTGAGGAACTTTATTCATCCCTGAAGGGAAAGTCCGGCAGTCTTGTAGTTAAGACGTCAGATAAGTCAGATGGTCAATTTGAGTCAATTTGATGGTCAGTTTCTATTTGTGGTTTCTGCAGACGTGTGCGTGAGTCTGCTTTTGTATTCTGTAAACTGAGTTCTTGTGTCTAATGTTAGTGTGAACACTCTTTTCACAAACATTGGATCATATAATAATAATATAATATAATCAAATCTTGATGCGTGATGCAGGAGGTGAATGTGCTTCAACTGTTTTCACTGAGCTGCACTGGCTTCTCTCTGTGTTAGCGTCTAAAGCTAACCTGTTTGTTTTGGTAGCATTAGCCACCTAGCATGCTCATGACTGGACCTTTGTATTGAATGAACTGATGTGAATTTGAGCTCTACTGGCCTGGGCTGCTCAGGTACAGGTCTGTCATCACCTAGCAACAGGCCACGCCTCCTGCTTTTTGCTCCCCCTGTTGCATCTTTCAAATCTGCTGTGAGGCCATTGATCCTTTGGGCTTCAAAGTGAATGCAGTGATGTCACAGTTTAGAACCTCGACTCACTTTGTGACCACAGTGACACTTCACTGCTACAGACCAGTATCTGAACACACACACAGTCGCGTTCGATTTCCTACAGAGACGACAGATCTTCAACACACACACAGTCTACTACCGACAACTACCAGCCAACATCTACTGATCATCACTGTTCACTGTTTCTTGGTGCCATGGCCGCAAGGAACCCAGCAGGATCTGCAGGACCTGCCCCCAGGGGCCGTCCAGACGGTTTCAGAGCAGAAGCTCAAACACAAACACGCCCCAACAACGAGGCTCACTTCCTGCGAAACGCCCTTCGTAACGCCCATCAGGAGAACGTCTGCCTGAAGAGGCAGATAGACAGCATGATGCAGCACATCGATGCACTGAAGACTGAAAGGGTCCAGTTTTGCCACAGGGTGCACAACAATAAGCTGATGACAAGCCGGCTGGAAAGGCTTCTGGAGGTCCGGGAGAGACAGTTCAAGGAAGAGTACAAGAAGTGCTACGAGACCATCGCAACGACAGCATCGCAAATCTCCCACCTCAAACAACGTCTCCACCACGAGGAGAAGGAGAGCAAGGTCACTGAGCTCCAGTACAAGCAGGAGAGCGATGCGATGGCAGCACAGCTGGAGGAGGAGAAACTGAAAACAAACGAGCAGAAGGTGAACGAGCTGAAGGAGCAGCTCCAGCTGAAGGAAGACGAAATACTGCAACTCTGCAAGGAGAACGAGAGTCTCTCAGAGACCAAGACCCAAAACCTGCCGTCCAGTCAGGAAGCTGAAGACGAGGTCATCGAGAAAACTTCACAGACCGAAAGCAGTTCCCTGGAGGAGAAACTCAAAAAGGAGCTCGAGAGCTGGGGGACAAGATTCACACTGATGGAGGACAAGAAAAGTCTGGAGGAGGACAAGAACAGTCTGGAGGAGGACAAGAAGAGTCTGAATGAGGAGAAGAAAAGTCTGGAGGAGGACAAGAAAAGTCTGAATGAGGAGAAGAAAAGTCTGGAGGAGGACAAGAAAAGACTGGAGGAGGAGAAGAAAAGTCTAGAGGAGGACAAGAAAACACTGGAGGAGGAGAAGAAAAGTCTGGAGGAGGACAAGAAAACACTGGAGGAGGAGAAGAAGAGTCTGGAGGAGGAGAAGAAGAGTCTGGAGGAGGACAAGAAAACACTGGAGGAGGAGAAGAAAAGTCTGGAGGAGGACAAGAAAACACTGGAGGAGGAGAAGAAGAGTTTGGAGGAGGAGAAGAAAAGTCTGGAGGAGGAGAAGAAAACACTGGAGGAGGAGAAGAGTCTGGAGGAGGAGAAGAAAAGTCTGGAGGAGGAGAAGAAAACACTGGAGGAGGAAAAGAAAAGTCTGGAGGAGGACAAGAAAACACTGGAGGAGGAGAAGAAGAGTTTGGAGGAGGAGAAGAAAAGTCTGGAGGAGGACAAGAAAACACTGGAGGAGGAGAAGAGTCTGGAGGAGGAGAAGAAAAGTCTGGAGGAGGAGAAGAAAACACTGGAGGAGGAAAAGAAAAGTCTGGAGGAGGACAAGAAAACACTGGAGGAGGAGAAGAAGAGTTTGGAGGAGGAGAAGAAAAGTCTGGAGGACCTCTGTCTGAAAAAGGAGCAGAAGAAGAAAAGTCGTTTGTGGCCCCTGAAGAAGGTGACGAGAGTGGTGGTGGAGAAAATAAAGAGTGAAAGAGAAAAGAGGAAGAAGAAAATGAAAGAAAAGAAGGTGATGGAGGCCCAGACCCTCAAAGAGAAGGAGGAGACGGAAAAGGAGGAGAAGAAGAACAGAGTCTGGAGCTGGGTGCACCAGAAGAAGAAGAAGAAGGACAGCGACAGAAAGGTGGAGGAGGAAGCTGCTGGACAGTAGCTCCTCCCTCCATCATTCACCTTAAAGAATTAAAGCCTGGCACGGAGAGGCAGCGGTCGGCACCTCGCCTCACAGCAAGAAGGCCCCGAGACGGAACTGGGTCCTCCAGTACTGCTGGTTCGAACCCCGTTCCGTCTCGGGGCCTTCTTGCTGTGCTTCTCCCCGTGCCTGCTTGGGTTTTCTCCGGGTGCTCCGGTTTCCCCACACAGTCCAAAGACCTGCAGGTGAGTCTAAACTGGCCCCATGTGACTGTTGGTCTCAGATGGGATTGGCTGCAGCCCCCGCCCCCTGAATTGGACTAATAAATAAATAAATAAAGAAATAAACAAATAAATAGCGTGTCTGTGTGGACGACTGTATAGCTGTTATAAAGCAGCAGCTCTGGCATCTGTTCTCAATGTGATGTTTTATTATATGAAGTGGACTGAAGTCAGTTTGGCCTGGATCAATATTAATATGAGGGAATAAATGTTGTTTGGGCCTGAAATGACTATTGATTATTAATATTATTGATATTATTGATATTATTAGAGACCAAATGAACGTGGCTGGGGTCTGTATTATGATCTGATGAAACATGGCTCTGACAATAAGACAGTGTCAGCTCTTTGTTTTGGTAGCATTAGCCACCTAGCATGGTCATGATTGGACCTTTGTATTGAGTGAATCTGATTTGAGTTTGTTTGGGGGGGGGGGGTTGTTTGGAGTCCCTCTAGAGGCTGAGGAGACATGAGGCAGAGCATCTTTAAGGACTCCGGGTTCCACAATAGTGATTTAAGAGTCTTGAACAACACACATATCACATGGAGGCTGACAGGAAAATTACACTGTGGACTAATACATACCCACACACACACACACACACACACAGGTGGATGACACGCAGACACACACACACACACACACTCATCCTGTCTCCTCCTTTGACGCTCCATTAAAGCCCATTCCCGGTGTGATGACACGGGAAGCGAGGCTATCCATTCTGCTCCTGCACTGTTGGTGGAAGTTAATGATGAGATACTGGCGGACACGATCCGTGGTTCTGCTGGGGCTCGGCTGAAGGATGCAGGGAAGGAAAGATGAAAATGCGGTGCACTTGTGTGAACTTGGAAAGTTTATCGCCAGAGTCAGACCCTGCCTGGACACTTTCCTCCTGAAAAGCCATTAGAGAAGCAGATCCAGCAGCAACTTTTCAGGCCATTAGGAAACAGAGCGATGTGTTGACGCTCGGAGCGTTTGGCAGCAAGAGTCACAGCTGGAGCCAAAGATTCTTGTTTGTGAATCCACAGAGGTGTGATTAGTGTGGTCCATTAGCACACCGAGCCTCACCTGTGTTTGTGTACAGGTGGGAAATATGACCACCTGCATGCTTGTCACCTTATAGAGTCTGTCCTATATATTATCGATTGATTAATCAGGAATTAATTGACTGATTGTTTCAGCGCTGATGATTTTAATTAGGGACACGCTGATGCAATTAAGGCTCCAACTAATTATTATTTTCATAGTCAATTAATCTGCAGGTTTTCTTGATTAGCTCTTTGGTCTTAAGATAGTGAGACGTGTCTTTCACATTTTCCTGAGACGTCTTTAAATTGCACGGGTCCAACATGCAGGACGGGAACTGCTGCTGCTGCAGACCTGATTAAATGGATCAGCTTTCATATGGAGGATTCACATTAAAGACTGTTGCTACTGTCGTTTTGTGTTTTTGTGTTTCTCCTCTCCGTCTGTTCACTTCCTTGGATATTCATGAAAAATGATTCCAGTGAGTTCTACTCAGTGGTAAGTATGGATTTCATATTTGGAGTTAGGTTTGTACTCACCACCAGCAGATTAAAATCAGAATTGGCATCAGGAGAGAAGTTGGATTATCATTTTTGTTTGCTGCAGAGCTGACATGATTAATATATTAGTCAATTCTCAGAAAATGAGTCTGCAACAATTTTAAATGATTGATTAATCATTAAAGTTGTTTTTGAGGAAAAATCATTCTCTGGCTCAAACAGCAAAAACTGGATTTTTCTCTTTATTTATTTAATATGGTTTGGGTTTGGATGGTTGGACAGAAAGTGAGACATCATCCTGGGCTCTGGGAACGAGGGGAACTTTAATATTCCATCCATTTGTTCCCTCCTCGCCCCCGATGGATCGGACTTCATCTCATCTCTGTCTCTGGAGAGCCCGAAGTCTTTACATCTCTGATGAGCTTCCTAACTAATGGGACTTCACTGGGCTGAAGGGAAACTCCATAAGTAAGAAAAAGTCATTAAAGTACCTGCAGTAGAGAATACCATAGGGCCAAAAGTATATGGACACACCTGTGGTCTGTCTCCTGTTTGGGTCTGGGTCTGGGACTGAGAGTCGGACCTTATCACTGAATGGGAGGCACATCAATGGACATGGACTTCAAACCACCTGTTCAGCAATCAGTCATGCTTTGGCTGTACAGTGTCTGTTTCTAGCAGCTGCAGTAATAAGACGCATCCAAGACCTGAAGGATTGGCAAAGAAATATGGGACATAATGCCAGTAGTTTTTAATATTTGATTAAAACAGTGATTAATTGGTCAGACACTTCACTGATTTATCAATATCAGCCACAGTCTAAGTCAGCCGCCAGCCGATGGTGGTTAATGCAGCCTGCAGACTTCATGCTGCTTCATACTTTGTACTAGTACAAACAACACATTATCAGTATAAACAAGTAAATAATAAGAAGTAAAACTAGTTGTGTGTTCCTGCTGTTCCTAAAGTCTGATTTTCTCTAAATGCACCAACTTGTTAAAAACAAAAAGAGATTAATGTGATTGTAATGGCAGCTTCTTGCCTCTCCATTTGTTTTAATCATATTTGTTATTAAGCACTCACATGTAATGGGTAAAAAAACAGAAAATTAGAGCTTATAACCAACTTTAGGGTGGTTTCACTATTAATTAAGAAGAGATTAATGTCAGTGTGAGACAAAGATGGAGGTGGGAGGAAGAAAAAAATTATAGACAAACAGGGATAGGAACTGAAGGAAGACATTTTTCTTCTGTAATTACCTCTGCAACATGAACCACCTTCCTCTGGGCTTTGCTTCACCTCCACATATCCCTTTGTAACACACACGTAGACCCCGTGTTTCAGGCGGCCGCTTACTTTAATCAATGGAGCTATAATTAAGGCTTCAACAGAGCAAACAAACCTAATCCATTGTTTATCCTCTTCTAGGAAATAATGTTTATTAATGGAGGAGTAATACGGGCAGCTTGGCCTGTGTGTGTATTGATGTCTCATTACTCGACTCCATCAGACCGAGCAGCCGATGATTAACGAGCCCCACCGGCAAATATTAGACAGTCCGAGATTTGAGGAGTTTAGTTTAATTCCAGTTATGAGTCCAGGGCTTAGTTCAGTGTCGGTCACACCGTCACACAGGTGAGATCGTTGTTTTACCTGGAGCACCGATTGTTTCCACATGTTCTCAGGTCAGCTCTGGTCCACCTGCGTATGTGGTCCTAGACCAGTGTCCTGTCAGATCTGTGAGCTGTGTTGAGAGTGCTGACATATTTGACATTTCGACATCACTTTCTTTGTTTGCATCAGACTTCACACAGACGCCGATTTCCCACCAGAAGGCACCTTGCACACCAAATAATCATTTAGTGACGTTACTCTTCCATATTTCGTGGTGTGCTTTCAGAGGAGTGGGTCTGCTAATGCAGTGTCAGCCATTATGCTTTTCGTCTGTGTTTGATTTACGTCTGCACGGCAACATGGAAGCATTTTCCATCTTTACAGTTGCGGCGTTTGATCCAGTGGTTTGAGAAACAGGAGCAGTGATGGTGACAGGTTAAGGTTGGACTACACGACAACAGCTGGAGGCACGACTGTGGTTTGGGTCCTGTTCAAGCATGTGAGCAAACAGACACAAACACGCTAAGAGTCCTGCAGTGCTGCAGGTCTTTCTCTACAAGAAACAGACAAACAGCAGATCCCATCTCCCAGATTTTCCTCTGGTTGATGTGCATCGACTCTGCTGTGCCATGAGTGTGCTTCAGGCAACTAACAGTTTTGTTTAAGGTCACATTCATCTTATTTTCTCCATTGGTTCATTCACCGATGAAGCTCAGAAAACTTGGAAAATGTCTGTCAAACCTTCGTATTTCATGTATTAAGGTGTAGGACAAAGAAAAAGAGCAAATCAAATATTGGCGTTCTGTTATTTTGACATCCCCATTTATATCAATGAGACTGTGGTGAATAAGTGAAACACCTCTGTGTATAATAACATGAGACTGTATCGATTCCCAGGAAATTCATGTTGTGTCAGCACAGAGACACTTTAGGATGGAAGAAAAACGAATAAGGTACTTTTGGAATAAAATCCACTCAGATTTAGTCTTAAAGAAAATAGGTTTGTTGCATATAAAACCTTTTTGATGTTTTTGATCATATAAATAGTGATATTTAAATATAACATATAAAAAAATAAAGCCACTCTCAGTCGTCTGCAGGAAACTCTTGCCTTAAAGTCTGTATGTCTGTAGAGACATTTGCAACAGCTTTATTTTCCTCCGACACTTTCTTTATTCTTCCAGGCTGCAAATAGTTTTTAAATGCACTGTGTTGTCCTTTTATTGCTTTCTTAATGCTCTGTTTGTGAGCCTGTATTCTAATTTCCCTGCGGGGATCACTCAGGTTTTATCTCATCTGAAGAGTGATGCCGCTGCAGCCCTCCGATGGTTTTACAGCGCTGCTGACCTGGATGCTCGTCCACTATTTGCTAATTGTGCAAAGTGCCAGACTTGTGATCTCGTCAGGGTTAACCCACGTAGACCCCCCGATGTTTCTGCTCGTTTTCTACTCCGTTTATTTATTTAGCGCTTTCTTAGCTGGCCGAGCAGTCTGCTGCTGTTAATGTTGTTTCAGGAGAGGAGTGCTGCTGCTGAGGAGGATTACCGCAGGTTACCAGTACGGTTATATGAAGAGACGGTGTGTGTTAGTGATGATGTGTTTATGGCAGGTTGGATGATCTTCAGTCTTGACTTTGTTAAACATTTGGTAAAAACATATTGTGAGTGATTGATTACTAATCAGACCCACAGCTGATCGGTGTTGAGTCCTGTTCAGTCTGCTTTCCTTGCCTTTAGTGTGTGTGCTGCCCTGTATATCGACGGTATTTGAGTAATTTCATTGATTCCAGATTGGCTCTTCCTCCGCTGGAGCTCACTGAGGATCAATAAGACCAAAGGAAGGTGGTGACGTTCCCTCAGTGGGGTGGTTCTAAATTGCAAAGTTCTACGTGGAACAGACACTGTTCTTCGTTGTTTGTAAAAACCCTTATTAACTAAACGTGGCAGCATCATGAACCTGTGTGAGTTCAGCTCTTAAACCTGATGGGGGATGTTTCTCTGGTCATCAGCAGCAGCGCCGCGTTATTTCATTTTACATTATCTGTATTTTTAACTCATGCTGCTTTTTTTAGGTTGTTGCTCCCAGTGTTAATGCTTATTCTGTAGAGAACATAAAAACAGCCTCATTAGTGAGTTTTGTCTTTTGCTGCTATCACACACGTTGAACCCTCGTTGCTGAGGAACAGTGTAGTTCTGATAAATAAAAGTGTTTTTGAATCAATCTCGAGTTCCTGGGTTCACGTGGACAGAAAATTGTCCGTAACTCTGCAAAGGAGGAGGATGCGCGTGTTTTCGGCTGCTCGGGGTTGAAGCGACCTCGGTGATTTGTATCTGTGATGAGTTCTGTGAGGACTCTGGGTGTTGGATGACCTGAGATGCTGACATGTCATTTTGGATGAGACATAATTCCCAGATTCCTGAGGCCAGAATAACCTAGTCTGATGAAACAGTAAGTGGGCACTGAGTCACCAGTGTTACAGTGAGTGGATCTGCTGCCGCATTTCTCTCAGGCTGTACAGGGGAATATGACATTAGTGCTGCTGTGTTTAACCAGCCACTGCATGGGAGAAAAACAATTACAGAGAATAAACCAGACCGGCCATGTAGTAATTAGTCCACATCCCAGGACATGAGCTGGAGCAGCCATTCAGGTCTGAGGAGAATGAAGTGGGAGGTTCAAGCAGCTGAGCTGAATCTCAATCATGTCATTTGCCATTACATTAAGGCCCGAACACATCAGCGGTGGTGAGAGCTGCTGGTGATTAAATATTATCTAAGACAGTGTTTCCCCTCTCCAGGCTGCATGACCCCCGACCCCTCCTGGTTTTCAGTCCAGCTGTCTAATCAGAGGCTGATTAACACCTGAAACTGCAGGAGAGCGAGATGAGCTGCAGAGAACCAGCAGCCGCAGCGTTCTGGGCAACAACTTTCACATCTGTGCTGGTTTTTTCCGTGACATCCCAGGTTTCCACTCGTTCTAAAACTGTCGCCCTCCTTGCACGACAAATAGGCTCCGTCGGCTCCTCCGTGCAGGACGGGGACCCCCTCGCTGGCTGCACCGATGCCCAGTCAGCACGGCCTCCCAGCTCAGATGTGTCCCACTGAGCGCCGGCTTCCTGATCTAGGGGAACCAATCAATCTGGAGATGATGGGATGGAAAGAATGTCAGTGTGAAGTTTGTTCCCTCTGCACAAGTCGGATCCTCAAACTCTTTGGAAAGGTGTGAATCTGCCAGATCTCGGTTTGACTTTGACTTCAAGTCAAATTCTGATCAGACGTTTCAAGTGTTTGCTCCGAAGACACGAGAAATATGAATAAATTATTGTGACATAAACAGCAACATACCTTCTTAGACCATGCAGGGTGATTAGAGACCATGATCAGATTTGCAGAACAGCTCTTAAGAATGAGGCTTAATATTTATGACAGGAGTTATTAAGATGGAATTAGTGATGTGTGTCTGCTTTTGAAGGCAGCATGAACATCCTGGTGTTAAATCCTCCTCGACCTCTGACCTCTGACCTCTTCACGTCTTTGTGCTGTTGACGTGACGCTTTCTGCCAACGTGCTGATGGTTTCCCACCTTGTCGCTGTGTGAAGGGCCGTGGTTGTTTTGGGACGTTGGAACAGTTGTCGGACTAGACTCCTGGATAAATCTGATGTTGGGGGTTTCGGGTGCCGTCACAAATAAACAAGCACTTATGTTTGACCTGAAGCCCGAGGCTTTCAGTTCAGTCTAAGTATCAGAGTGAGGGTGAGAGCTGGTTAAATCTGAGCTGTGATAGTGGCCTCATGTTTTACTGAGAGGCCTAATGAATGTTTAAAGATTGATTTAGAGCTGTGTGTCTTGATTAATTACTGCAGGTGTTCCACTGCAGCACCGGCGTATAAAGCAGAAAGGCTCTGCGAAGTGCTGCGGAGAAGAGGGTTTTCTCACCCAGTGCGTCTGATGATCTGGTTCATGGCTTCACAAACACAGACGTCGCATCGCGGCGAGTCTGGAGTCAGTCCTGGCTCGTGAACGTGTGGCGCCGGTGGGATTTCCTTCCTGTGGCGGCAGCAGGAGTTGAGTCGCTGCCTCTCACTGACACATCAGCTTTTCCTCTGCTCTCTCATTAACCATCCAGGGAGCAGGTTTTTTTTTTACTGCCAAGGCTTTTACCCTCTGGCAATGTCAGTGCCTGTGCAGGACTACAAATATGGGTGGACTGTGTTGTTTAATTACAAACACCTGTCACTGTGTTTTATGCATGGATGTACTAATTAGCTCTGCATTTTCTGAACTTTAAGTCACGTATGTTCACGTATTTGCCTGTAACAGCTTTTTCATTTGGGGTTCCAGTAGATTATTGACAGAGACAACATGAAGACAGTTCTAATCTTCTTCACTAACACGTTGAAGCCCATCGCTCAACATAAACGACAAGACGGACCTTCCCTCCGTCATGTGAAGCACAAAAGAAGCGACTTGAACACACAGTTAAATACACACCTCATCCAGCCTTGTCAGGCTGCTCCTGGTTTCTTTTAACACCCATGGGATCCGTTTGCACCTTCACCGAGGAGGTCTCGCTGCCTACGGTTAACCAGACCTGAACATGGGGCTCACACTTCATGTTGGGAACAGACAAATGAGCCGCTCTGTCGTTTATGGACCAGGAGCTGCTGGAACCTGAGCTCACTGTACTTTGGCTGACACTACGCCCCGATCTGTGGAGCCGGAGCTCTGAAACATGTCTGCCTGCTGACATGGCCCCCGGGTGCTGCCGCCTGCCTCCCTTCAAACTGAAATATTGACGACACAGGCGCAGAACATTATTTTGCACTTAAAGATCTGTGTCTCATTTTAGGGGTTGAGGACGGAGGAGGACGAGGAAACAGCCTCGAGGTTCACTCCATGAAAAATGGATGCGTGTTAGCTAATGTGGCTAATACGAATTTAACCATGGCCCGTGGCAGTACACTGGTTTATAGCAACCGGGTAATTGGCAGAGAAGATGAAACAGTCTGTGCACAGCACCAGTACCTGCACTCTTTACTGTTGGCTTGTTGGGTTGAATTTTTTATTTTCATCTCCTCTGGCTCTTAATTTGGGAATCAGTAGCTCTGGACCTGCTGACAGAAGTTTATTTGTGGTCGCCCGTGCTGCCGAATACATCGACTCGACGAGTGTTTGTGCCTTCAGGCTTTGATTCGGCCAGAATGTATTTTTATTATCTGTCTGGTTCTGGGTTCGGGTTTGCAGGTCCAGTCCCCCCTGCAGATAGCAGTCCTCCCCTCAGGGCTCCTTATTGACCTGGAATACCGGTGTGCTTTTCACTGGGAGGGAAGGTTTTACACTAAAAACTGTAATTTCTCAGTTTGAGAATCTGCATTTTGAAGTTTTGTCAGTAAATTGAATTTTTGGCCCATGAAGCCACGAACATTTTTGTAAACACAAATCCATATATTCACTTGCACATTGATCTGTAACTGCACTCTGTGTTTTAAGCCTGTTTCAAATGGAAATCTGAAAAAGTCAGTAAGTCTAGCTGTGAAATACGAGCACAGCAAAAACTGTACTCAAGTACTGGAGTAAATATCTTCAGGTACTCCGTCACTGAAGTTTACCATCCTGTCACGTCCCATTTAGTTTATGCCACTTGCAGTTTAGAGCGTTTTGCCCAGAGCTGTGGGGGAAAAAGGCTCATAATGAGTCGGAAAGTAATTGAATGTGTGATTTAATGTGGATCATCCAGTCATTGTCTGGATTAACTGACTAAATCATTCTTTCGTTACAGTGAAAAATGCCCCGACAGCATCCAGAGGTTCAGGATCAACCGACCGTCCCCAACCGAGAAGATTCGGGTTCCAGTGAATTGAAACAGGATACCAATGAATCCTAATGGTGAGTCATTTGAATATTTGTCCTTCTGTGGTGCTTTTACTTTTTACTTATTATGACTGAATAATTAGTTTTTTAGCAGTGCTGCTGCTGTTTTGGTGCATGCAGCTTGTTTTGGGGGTTGCACTGTCTGTTGTTTCTCCTGTGGCTGTGCCTCTGGCGTCTCTTTTCAGGACAGCAGCTGTTTTCATGTCACAGCTTTCTTGTCCTTGTTAATTCGTCCGCACAAAAGTTTGAAGCTGTCAAAACATTTCACGCAGGCAGGACATTTCTCTGAGCAGCTGCTCAGCCCGTCGGCGGGGCACTGGAGAAGGATTTGACGGTATTTGTCCTGAAGTCTCTGAGAGGCGGGGAGGGCGGTGAGACGTCTCACTCTGGACAGTGCTGTCAGAAAAATAAGGCAGAGGTGGTTTTGTCGAGTGGAGAAAAACAGGCAGCAAAGCTCGTGTTTTCGGCAGAACAGCAAAAAAGACGAAGGAAAACAAATGTCAAGGAG
The DNA here is from genome assembly GCF_900324485.2 of Mastacembelus armatus. NCBI lineage: Eukaryota > Metazoa > Chordata > Actinopteri > Synbranchiformes > Mastacembelidae > Mastacembelus > Mastacembelus armatus. The sequence continues at coordinate 19,089,985 of NC_046651.1, read as the reverse complement.
CAAGAGAGGAGGGGTGACAAAAAAACCCATTTGGATCTGTGCTGTAGCTGTGTGCACTGATACGTGTGCTCTGTTCTAAGGAAGGAAAACTTCAGTGTTTGCAGATTCATGACACACAAATAATCTCTCCCCAGCTTTGTGCTTTAGGTCTTACTGGCTGATTATAAAACCTGCTAATATTACACTAATAATATACCGATGATGGACTGTGGAGCTACAGTATTAACTCCCCTCAGCTGTGCTCCTCACGTCAGGCTAATTAGCAGCACAGAAAACATACAACAGTCTTTGAGGACTAGAGAAGTTCGTTGGTTTAGTTGGTGGTTTAGTTGTTGGGGGTCCAGTTGAGCTAAGATCTGGGGCTGCAGGCTGCTGTTACTCTGGATGAATGAGTGCACGGTGATGGTTCTCCAAGCTGGCGTCTGTTGTAATGTTTTGTCAGTCGGCGACTCAAAGACAAACCTCACAGCTCATAGGTGTCAGTGCAGCAGCGCCTGGAGATGGTGAATGTCAATGAGACAAGAGTACAAATACAAATGTGAGTGTTTGATGGAGACAGGAACCGCGACACTGAGAGCTCTGGGCCCCACAGACGTCCAGCAGGTGCTGGTATTTCACCTCCAGCCTGGAGCCGGAGACGCACACACATGAAAGTTTAATGTTCCAGTCTGAACGGGTCGTGTCAAAGCTCCCGCTTATTGATCACCGGCTCTTTTCTTTGTTTGTCGCTCGCCCTTCTCTGCTCTCCTGTGACAGCCAGAGTGTTAGAACAAGACCTTTTATCACACACGGGTCCAGACGGGTCGACGGGTTCTGCATCCTAATCAGAGATCAGAGGAAACCGATGCCTGAGGGGGCTCGGTTTTTATGTCCAAGACTTTCGAAAAGATCTCTGCTGATTTATGAAACTTTCTGATGGTGATGAAACCTGCAGGTGATTTGTCTTTGTGGACATTTTTAATGCTGCGCTGATTGGACCCAAAGGGATCCATTAAATGAAAGGTAGAAATGTAATTTTCAACCGACTGCGTTGTCCTGAATATAGGGTGACCCTGGGTGGGCCCTGCCTCCTAAACATTACACAGCTGAGCTGCAGCTAAAAACTCATTTTGTAGGAAACGTCGTCATATCTTTGTTTCTCTACGGCCAAATGGGTGTTTTTGAATAAACGAAGCCAGAACGTGAAGCTCAGCGTCTGTGACCTTGTCGTCTGTGGTTTGTCTCTAACCTTGGCACTAATCTGAGCGCCCCTGATTGACTGTTCAGCTCAGTGTAGTTTCATTGATTTCAACCATTTAGTGCAATTTTTCTCCTCCTCCTCTTCTTTTCTTTTTCCACAACCAAAGACCAAGGGCTGCCATCCGCAGCTTTGGTTGCACTTTGTACATCTGTAAGTCCTGGAAGTGTCGGAAATAAAATCAGTAAACGTGCACAAATCTGCTCATGGGATGGAGGAAACTTTTTAAAAACAATATAGAAAAGAAGACACTAATGTGTAATTACAGGTGTGATGCCATGTTTGAAAAAGTGTAGTTTAATACCATTAAATAAGAAGAACACGTGGAGAAAGCTCCATTAATCATAAGGGAAGAGGTGAGACAGGATTCGTGAGCAAATATAATGAAGATTAAAGTGGTGGGAGAAGAATAAAGGCAGAAGAAAGAACGGATCCTTTTATTCATCTTTATGATGAATATGCAAATTCTGACAGACCCTCTTGACACGTGTTATAACACAAACTTCCTGTGCATATTCCTGCAGTCAGCTCAGGTGGCACTTTCTCGACCCTCCCCTGAGGAGACCCTCTTTAGTTTAGACACTCTCCAGTACTAAATCAGTTTTCAGCTCTTATGGATACACTATAGTTTCTGAAGCAGCAAAATATCCCAATTAGTCTGCAGACGGAAACATTTCCCTCCCTCCTAATGAATTAATGCTGTTGGACACGTTACACGTCCAGTGACACGTAAAGGCAAAGAAGAAAAACAGTCATCTCTTTCTCAAAGTGTGTAATTGTACATTGGTTAATCATACCATAGCATAGGTTAATCCCAGGATGATCAATAGTTGTGATCGTTTTGTTTGATAATAATAATGAAGGCGATATAGTAAATGTACAGTGTCAGTGGGTGTTGGCCTCAACAAACTCCACCTCAGCTGTTTCCTGCATCAGACCTGGATCAGGACCAGTAACATGTCAAATGGTGGCGTTTTAGTAAAGACCAACTTTTTCAGTAAATAGCGTAATTATAATGCTGATCCCCAAAACTGAAATGTCTCACTAGGATCTTTGATATTCACTTTCTCCACTTGTTGTCTGACATTTTGCAGTTAATTGAATAATAAAAAGATAATCAGCAGAGGCAGCAGTTACCCTCCTGTGGTTTTTCAGATTCATCCAAACAAAAAGTTCCAACAGGTGTTTCCGCCTGTCGACGTGCTGATTGAGAAACATCTCCCCCATAGTTTGAACCTCTGTGCTCATAAAGTCAAAGCATCCTCTCCTGCTTCTCCATCCTTCCCCAGCAGCAGCTGATTCCTTTGATTTGTTTGCTGATTAGTGCGGAGCAGCTGGTGTTTGTCTGGAGTGGGAACCTGCACACACTCGGCTGCCTGGAGACTATAGCTCTGATTTACGCCGGGGTGTGTCTTCCTTTCGAGCATCGAGTCCCGTTGTGCTCGTTGTGCTCTCAGAAGACCCCCCCCCCATGATGAACCCAGCACTTTAGAGTTTGGATTCAAAGGGTGTATGAACTAATTACCGGGACTGAATGGGAGTTTAATCAGCGTCGGGGTGGGGGGGGGGGGGGTCACTAGGACCTCCGTTATCAGGAAGTGGAAAAGGACGAACGCCGCCCGTGACTGTGTTTGACTTGGTGGTGACTGTGTGGTTAATCATGTGAGCAAATGTGCAGGGAGATCCCCCTCCTGGGCCTTTTGACACTGAGAGGGTTCCCGCTGGGAATCTGCGTCTTTGGAAACGTGGTGTGAAGAACGAGCTAATGATCATTTATTGCTCTTTGAATCAAAGTCGACCAAACAGCATCTGTTCCTCAGAGCGAGTTCAGACGCTATGAGGCTGCTCTCATGGAGGTGAAGTCACATTTTCCCCACATCCGTTGCTATGACAAGGAGACTGGACTCAGAGAGCACATGACAGCCGGGGCCAGTTTATTAGGTACACCCACTGTAGCTGAAACCTCAACAGCCCCCTAATGAACCCTCTTTATGAAGGCAACGATCTTTAGTTTAGTGTTGGTTCCACTCCACTGTCATTTTGGAGAATCCTGTTTGTGCTGCTGTTGAATCATGTTACACAGGTATTTCTATTATTTTGTCCCAAGAGAACAGCTGAACCACATCTACACTGAAGCAGAAAACACAGAGCAGAGATGTAATGTTAACGTGGGAGGCCATAATAAATAACATAAATAAAAGAAAACGATCCATATCATGTCCATAAAACCATCATCTCTGTGGCATGTTTCTCTGTTGTACTTTGTTAGAATATGATGCAGAGACAACTTGCTCCATGCACTTTGTCGCTGACAACAGCAGGCACAGATTAAATATTGAATCGGTCTTTTAGAAAACTCAAACAGCATTTAGCAGAGCCACATAGTTCCCTCAGGATGTGGTGGAGACCAAACCCAGAGCTCAAACAGAGCAAACACTGGGCTGGGACTCAGAAACCATAACTGACGACGGATCATTTCATCATTTTCATTCATTTTTCAAGCAAATGTCAAATATTTTTTTGTTCCGGCTGCTCAGATGTGATGATTTGCTGCAAGTCGTTGTCATATTGAACAGTAAAGTGAATATATTAGCATGTTGAAGGCCTCAGCTTGGCCCCTGAGGAACATCATATATAGCCCAAATATCAGTTTTAGCAGGTTTAATGAAGTTGACTAAACAAACCGACATCCCTCTGATGACACCTTTTCAGAAATGGACTAAGTGAACTGCTTGGTTTTCATCTGGCACCGGTGACAGGGTCTGAAAGGAGAAAAGACATGTCCTCTCTGACTCACTCGCAGACACTCAGAGGAGCCATTAAAGCTCTGAAAGGCTCAGCTGAAACACAACAGCGAGAAAAGAGAGAAATCCTTCCCCAATATCGTGTCGGAGTGCGACAGACGGAGACGGATCTCTCCCCTTTAGGCCTCTACTGTGACTGATAATTAATGGAGCTGTGTTCCAGTGCTGCAGCGTTGCATGCTGGGTAGGCTGTGAGGCTCTCGCCATCCATCACTGCTGACACAGGCATTTATCCGGTTAGCGCTCCATCCAGGCAGCTCGCTGCTGTGGAGGTCAAGGAATCAGGAGAGGTGAAGACAGAGGAGACGGGGAAAGAGACGATGGGGGGATGAGAAAGCAGCACAGGGCTGAGACCATAAATCAGGTAGCTGCTCGACAGAAAATTAATCAGCAACAATCAGGTCCACATCCCTGATTTTAGAGGCCACGATGAGAGAAACACAGACCTGATATCTGATCTTTGAACGTTCTCACGTTAAGGCCTTAGTGACATGAGGCAGCTTTAAACCCTGTTGGCATCATAATGTGGGTTAGTGGGAGACTTATACACTCACACAGTGAAAGTGGGATTATTGTAACAGTGGAAAATGAATTCATCACTTTTAATTAGTCAGACAATCTGTCCTTTTTCTGCTGCTTATCTGGGCCCAGGTTAATTAATGATATTGTTACAAGCAGCTGGGAAAAACTGATAAAAATGTGATTAAATAATAAAGACCTCTGCAGGTTTTTACATACAGTCACGCCGACTGGTATAAAATTGAACTGAAAGGTCTTAACTTTAATTTTACGTCAAAATCTTTTGTTTTCGTTGCTAGGAAGACAAAAACAGTGAGGGGCCTCGTTAAGTCTGCGTGGAGCTGATTTCATTCATAACCGTTAACGTTGACTTATTTATCGACATTAATCAGCAACACGGAACATGCTCCGATGCTTTTATTTTGTCTGTTCACTTCCTGTCTGCACCAGTTGCATTGTGTGAGAACATGGATGCTACAGTGTGAAAACAAGTCTGTTACGGTCCATGTATGTTTTTATGTGATCAGTGAGGAGCTGATCGTTCCGGTCTCTGGTCTATTATTACACTCTGTCTTTCATCTTTAGACACAACAGCCTGTTTGTCTTTGGGAAATTAATTAAATGGGAAAATAACCTTCAGGTTAATGGATTATGAGTGAAATGTTGAGATGATGATAGAAAACAGGAAGGAAGAAAAGTAGAAATAGTGATGATGGTGGACATCAGGACATGATCATGAGGGGAAAGTGCAAAGCAGCGCTCCACACTCGTGGTCTCTAAGGTTTATTTTCGGCTCAGCGGTCGATGGAGGAGCGATGGGGCCAAGGGGTTGTGAAGAGACACCAGCAGCTGTGAGAGGTCTCAGGGAGTCCGTGTCCAGAGAGAGGGAGGCAAAGAGGGGACACGTGGGAGGGCAGGGCGTACGTGGAGGCGTCGACCTCTGACTCTGGTTTTCTGAACTGTAGTTTCAAGCAGCGGTGGAAGCTCGGTGTGGTTTTTACTTCTCAGAGCAAACGCAGCTCAAAGGTGAAGAGGGTCAACAAACAGCTCAGTGAAACAGCAGCTGCTAATTAGCTTCACAAAACTTCTTCTCCTAGAAACTTCTTCCTTCCTTTGCAGCACTGCACAAATATATTCCTGCCCATGCACATTCATTACTGCGTTGATTGGACTTAATCTTAGCGTAAAATTTATGCTCTTTGATTGTTGATTGAGTGGATGGTCAGTCAACTTGTCTCTAGTTTGTGTTAATGGACATGTTGTTAAATCATATCAATATTTTCTGACTTTTTATTCATATAAAAACACATTTTTGAAAAACTAATCAGTAGATCAGGACTAATCAATAATAGTAATCAGGAGTTTTAATCTGGGTTATAAATCTGACCACACAAATTAATGCAAACATTCAGTTTCTGCCCCAAACAGGAGGTGAATGAACAAACTGCAGAAGGTCACTCAACTCATTAGGTTTATTAGCAGACTTCCCAGCATGCACTGCTTACGAGTAATAACTTGATGTGTGCCTTTAATGCATATGAACAAAGACAGCGCCCGACCCTCGGGGTGTTTTGGCCCCTGTGTGAGGTGGTTTGGTCTGTGCTGGGCTACATCACAGCAGGATGTGGTAACAGGCTGGTTCACTTGTTTCCCCGACCCCCTCGTTCTGAACTCTTGGGTCTGCAGTAACTACCTGTTCACTGGTGTGTTTGTTTTATTTGGCAGGAAAAAGAAAAGCAGGATGTTTGTTCCTTTGTTTTTCTTTGTGTTTGGGCAGAAAATAAGCATTGCAGCCTGAAAGCTTGGCAGAGTTTGGCCTTTACTGCACACACCCCTGTGACTTCTGCTGTGACAGGGAGGGGGGACACGGGGTGACGGCCTGCACTTTAGTCTGCAGCGAGGAGGTCGTGTCACCTCCAGGTGGGAGGAGGACGACGATGGAAAGAAAATAGGAGCTGGAACGAGAACTGGGTGCCCTCTAATTAGCCTGCTGTGAGGAGGAGGGGTGAGGACAGGTGAGGTGGGTGACACCACCTCATTAGCCTGCAGCTAGGAGGTGAAAGTCGGCCGCTGAGAGGAAAGAGGAGGCTGTGTTTCTCTGTCTGCCCTCTTTTCCTCCTTTTCATCGGGTGTGCTGAGGCTCAGACGCCGTCACACATTCACATTCAGGCCACAGAGACACGTGAGAACATGAACGACCTGTGGTCACTGACTGATCGTTAAAAGTGCTCTGTGGACTGTCGCTATAAATGGAACAAGGTTAATGCAAACCCCACTGTGTCACCCAGGTCGGGTCAGACCAGAACCTCCTCCTCATCACGTCTAGAAACGAATGTATGTGTGTTTAGAGAGGGAGCACCTGACTCGAACAATGACGTGTCCTCTGGAATCAGCAGGTCATTAACCGTCCGTACCTTCAGGTCGGGCGTCCTCAGGCGTTACTGCACAGGTAAATGAGATGAGGGCTTGTCTGGCACGATTTCTTCTCATGAAAATGATGAGGATACGATGTCCCTGTCCCTCACAGCACAGAGGGATGAGGAGGAAATATCTTCCTGGACAAAGGTCACCACAGCTGAGGAGGAGGGAGTAGATGAAACAGTGGGAGACTGATGGAGCAGGGCGAGGAGGTGACAGCATCAGGTTAGCCCACCGAGGCGAGATGAGGAGTGACATGAAATGGGGTAAATGGGCAACAGGGGAGCAGCGTAGAGGAGGAGAGACAGAGGAGCTGCCAGTGCAGCGATGACTCACTGCAGCAAGGTCATCGCCATCAGGAGGAAGAGGATGATGGCAGGAGCTGGATGAGGAGGAGCACGGAGGAGGCGATGCTGTCGGGTTGATTCGCTGCTCAAAGGAAAATGAGAAAAGGAAAGTGAGATTCTGAGGGAGCTGGGAGGTTGTCAGGTTAGCTCTGAGGTGAGGGGATGTGACAGAAAGGAGGAGGACGTGACGCTTCAGGCAAATGAAGTGATAGCTGTGGAAACGTGGCGGAGTAAAAGAACAGCAGAGGAACGAGCACCAAACGTCCACACGGGAGGTTTTAATCTGGTGTTTTGGCTCTGATCTGGTCTGTCAGACCCTTTCAGTCTCTGCCAGATTTTGGAATTAAATCCTCCAGAAATCAAACCCAGAGAATCGCATTAATCACATTAGATTTCCTCTCGTCCTCTTTGCTCATCCCATTCTTGCTCTCATCGTCTGATGGTCCACCTCCTGTCGGTTCCAACTAAACAGTTTCTGTCCCCTTAGTTTTCCTCATTTCTCACTGTCTTTACTGGTTTATGGACTGAAAGTGGCCCAGCACCAGGGCAGCTTTAGACTGGCTCCTGCAGGAAGATTTTTTTAAAGTTCTGGTGGTCCAGGGTGTTGGGGGTAATGAAGTCCTCCTCATCCTTATCCAGTATCCAGTAAAGCACAATGAGGTGGGGAGAGATGAAAGTCAGGATGAGGAGGAGAAGCCTGGTTAGTGTTTTAGAGGAGATGTTTCCAGGCCAGAAGCTGAGAGGCAGAAGAGGAAAGTATTTAATCATTGTGGGTCAGTGGTCGAGAAGGTAGGAGCGTCGGATTCACTCTGGGCAGAATTTGAAAACCTGTTTTATTGCATGGACCCAGTCCTTCAGGCCTGCAGCAGCTTTGCTAAAATGGGAATTCTGAGCAGAAAGTCATAATGTGCTGAGTCCTCATGTGTTACACATTAATGATGTCTCAGAGAAAACCCTGCAGCTTCCATTAGTTTGCCATACCTGGACTCTGCTACTTGTCCAGTGATTACAGTCCGTCACTCTGAGGCTGACGGCCGTTTGAAATGTATTTTCTCAGTTTTTATAATCGAGGCTTTTGTGTGAAAGGGGGAAGCTGCTGCAGAACGAAAGTTAGAGTGAGCAGGCTGCAGTGTCCTCCAGGACCAGTTAAGTTCCAGGACACTTTGTTTTGATGTAATTTGTAATTTTTATTCTCATTTGCAGAATCACTTTGTTTGGTTTGCTAATTAAACATGAATCCACATATATTTTATAATTGGATTCCCTGAAGTCCAGCAGTTACTGTGAAAGTTAACAAGGATCTGATCCAATAAAGTCATGGGAAGTTAATAAGTTGTCATGGTTGTTGCAGCTTTGGCTGCTGTAATTGAACCAGTTTCCCTTCAGTGTTTGAGCTCTCTGTTGTGTTGCTGACTAATTACATCAGTACTTTGTTGAAGCCCCTTTGGCAGCAGTTATTGTTTCCAGGCTTCTTGGAAAAGTGTCTCAAAGCTTTCACCTGGATTTGGCTTTTGGCTTTTTCTCTGTTGGATGACGAGTCTGAGCCGTTGAGAGTCTGACGGTTCTGTGGGGTTTTATCAGTCTAACTGATGGAGCTGCTGCAGCTTCTCCATCTCTGCAGACTTCTGAAGTTCTGTCACAGGGGTCGCTGGGGTCTCGGTCTCCTCCCTGGCCGAGGCCCGACTCCAGACAGAGTCCTGCTGGTTCCAGGCTTCTTCCATTTCCCAGTGACTGAGGCCAATGAACTGGTTTTACTCCATTTATTTGATCTGTGTCTCATCACAGTCTGATTAGAGTCTACAGAGAGATCCTGGACTTCAGGTCCTGGTTTCAGTCCTGACCTGCACTGTGACCTGTGGACCTTATGTACAAGGGTGTGTGTCTTCCTAAACTCAGTCCAGTCAGATCAGTCTATCCCAGGTGGACTCCAGTCGCGTTCTGGGCACATCTAAAGCAGACTGAAGACTAAAAACTGTTAATATGACGTTAGCAATTTAAAATTACGACACAGGGTCTAAGAGCGAAGCGTTTGTTTCCGAGAGTCAAAACCTAGACGGCTGCTCAGTAACAATCTGTTGAAAAGAGGAGAAATCGTACATGTGCTCAGGAATGCCTCACATCCTGCAGTGCTCTTTGTTTGAACTGTAGCTGCACACACCTTCCCTCTCCCTCCTTTACCTGTTTGTCAAACTGCCTTCCATTGTGCTCTCCGTGCTCCCTCCCTCCTCCTGTCCCACGTTCGTCTGCCTTATTCTTTCTCTCCCAGCAAATATTGATCCACCAAATTACTTCTCAAGGTCGTCGGCATCTCTGCGGCGACTGGCACCGTGTCACGATAAGCCCCCAGAGCTGTCGACTAGCTACTGACGGATCCCGGGGTAAAGCCTTCCTCATCGAAATAATGTCAGGTGTCACCAGGAGAAGGGCAGCGGTCCAGGTGGGGGTGTTGGCATGGAGGGTTATGACATTTTACTCGAGAGGTTGGGGGGGTGCAGCGGAGCCTTATGTCATCTTTAGTCTGAAATTTGGCGAGACAGGTCTGTCACTGGGTATTTCAGCCCCACCTTGAGTCCCAGCAGGACAAGTGCTTGTCACAGAGATGCAGAACTTAATAAAACAGCCTTATCCTGACATTCCCACGTTTAGAGGCCTGACATTACTCCTGTTTATTAACTTTAGCTGAGTCTGGCCTTATGTGGATTGGTGCAGCTTGAAACCAGCCATGATCCAGCTCCAAACCTGGAACAGAAGCCTGTCCCTGTTGTGCAGCAGCTCGTGCAGGGTTAGTGCCCAGACTGAGGGCTTCTGATTAGGGCAGACGATGATTGTGGCACTTCAGGAGCAAACACTGACTTCACTCTATTGTTCCTTCTCTTCTCAACAGAAAGAGCAGCTAGAAATACGTCTGATACGTATCAGTGCTGACCCGAAGGGACCTGATGGTCTGAAGACAAACCAGGGGGGCCTTTAGATGAGGCCTGTGAGCTGCGGTGATGATTTGTACGCAGGCTGTAGAGCTGGTTAAAAACACCTGCTGTTCTGGATGAAATACCTTTCAAAGCCTGAGTGCAGTTAGCAGGAGCCACTGCTCTCACCCAGATTAAACCCATTTATCAACATAAGACTGTGGAACCTAATGGGAAAAGGGTAATTACTAAAACATCGTTTAACAGTAGGAGAAGTCCTGAAGGCAGCAAGTTAACTAATAATGGCCTTTACACTGGGGTGTAACTTTAACCACTGTAACTGCTGGTCCCACCAGACCACATAAGGTTCTGTTCATGTCGTGTCGTGGAGTTCGTGTGTTTTCATTCCTGTCTATGCTGCAGAGATGAAAGAAGCTGTGCAGATCATGTGACCAGAGCTAACCAATCAGCTTCACCCTTCCCGTCTCATCATCCGCCCAAACACAGTTTTTCTCTTTTGTCCGTAGATAAATGGTGGAGTGGACCTGCAGCAGCCGAGTCTCTATTGTGCCATGCTCAGATTTATTGTTTTTGAGTTCAGCTTATTTTATCAGATCCAGGACTAATTTAGTTGTGCAGCAGGTGACTCACTCTACTGAGCAGTGTCTTCTCAGCCACAGGTCACAGCATCGTACGGTGTTGACAGCTGTGCAGTGATCTGACTATAATGGATTAAAGGAGTCCATTCACCTGCTGTCAGTCTAACGTCTGTGTCTCCTTCCTCGTGTTCTGGTTGGTTTTTGGCTCGAAGTGGTTTGGACGGGCTCCCAAACCATCTCCAAACACCATCATTCTTGTTCTGTTGGCAGGGAGATGTGAGATGTCACGTCAGGGCGTCAATGCAAACATGCCATCACACGTATCATTGATATTGGAAAATTCTTATCATGGGCACAGGAAGTCCACGAGGACGGTCTGTGTTTTAGAAGTGTGCTAAAGTGAAAAGAGGTGTCCAGTGATCGTCTGTGGTGCTGCTTTGTTCTTTCTCACTTTGTCTGCTTTATCCATTCAACATGAAACCACTGAACCTCTCGCTGCCACGCTTCCTCCCCAGCCTTTATCCTCCTTTATATATCACCTTTTCACTTGCAAATGTCTGATTCAGCTCTGCAAGTGGAGCTTTTTTCCTCCAAGAATGGGCCCATAATAAGTCTCAGCACGGTTCAGCACAATAGACGGAGTTTTGTATCCGTAATGACCATCATCAACCGCAGAGGATCGATTTCTGTGAACTCCTTCATGACTGTGCAGCCATTGTGCTGCGCCTTGTTGAATTACACCGATCCTGTGAGGTCCATGTGGGCTGTAGTGCAGGTGTGTGGTGATAAATGTGTTGTTTTTCTGGACACAATCAGTTTAATAAATGCCACATGGTCTGGTTTTACTCTGACACGTCAGATTTAGTCCTGGTGTTGAGGAATGAGTAATGATCCTTCCCCAGAGCTATTCAGGAGCCGATGACGGGTGATAATTCTGATGCAATTTAAAAGTTCGATGAAGTGCCATGATTTTCCTGTTTGAACAGACCAGTGTCAGTTTAATGTGGGTAAATTCTGACTTACACAAATGTGTCGTATTTGCACTGAAATTGTGATGTGGCAGAAATCAATTTTCAAAGAGCAAGAGCTGCATTTTAATGATAACTGACATAATTAGATGTGATTGGAGGCTGTAGCAAGTGAACGTGTGAGGCAGTGACCATTGGTCTCGCTGCTGTAATGACGACAGATTCACTCAGGAAGTGCAGACCTGCAACAGCTGCTGTTTGGTTCAGGTCCCCGTCCACTTAAAACACAGGCAGGGTGAGATGAAAGTGAAGACCAACCAACACACTGAGGGTCTTAGGCATTTTTAAGAGATTTCATGTCCTGTATTGGAACTCAGGGACCAACTCAAGTCCTGAGAACAACGCGCCACAGGCTTTTAGGTTGAGTGTCTGTGATGACAGCGTTTTATCTGTTGTGTCTAAAATCCAACCGGGGCCCATCAGCCACCGGGTGATGTCCCGTGTGCTCTTTGTTCTCTGAGAAGCAGGGGTGAGGCTGCGAAGGTGGACGAACTATCAGCGGCTCGGCGAGCGCCGCGTCCCACCGATCCCGCTTGCCCGTATTAACCGCAGAGCTCGGCTCTGTTGCCACGCAACTACCTGTTCGAGTGTCACTCAGTCAGCGGGAGAACGGCGGTTTTTGTGCGACAGGGCGAGAGCGAGCGCTTTAATGATTCATGGGCTGCACTGAAGGAGCATGAATGGCTGCAGTGATAAATGGATGGACTGATAATTGAAGGGAAATGGCAAAGGTTGCATCTGTTGTATGTTTAGAGAGAGGACAGGTGGGTAGGGCTGGATTCTAAGTCACATTAGAGGCAGATGGAAAGAAAAGACAAAGAGCACAGCTGTGGTGATGAAAGAGACAAAGCAGGAAATGAGGGACAGGACTCCTCCACTGTGTTTGCATGTGGTCGATAGCTGGGTGGCCATTGTGGCTCAGTGAATACACAGAGAACTGGAAAGGTGAGGAGAGGTGGTGTTCTTTGTTTTGTAAGGTAAAAGTGATTATTGCAGCTGCAGCATGTGAGGGAAGCAGCAGAGACAGAGGTGTGTGTGTGTGTGTGTGTGTGTGTGTGTGTGTGTGTGTGTGTGTGTGTTATTTCAGCTCCACACTGATGTACTTTCAGTCCGTTTCCTTCTCTGTGCTGGGCAGTATGATGATGCCCACAAACATATGTAGTCTCTGTAATTTTCTTTGCTCTCTGTCACATTGAACCTGATTTCATCGGGTTTTTACCGTCTGTTTTTGAGGAAAGACCAGAAACACTTTGACATTGTTCTCCCTGAGATCCCTTTAATCCAAGAAGAAGAGCTTTTATCACCGAGCTCTTTTGCCTGATGTAAAACCCTCATCGGTGCATGTAGTGTGTCAGTCACGGACTCAGCCTCCTGTCATCACGCTTTGCAGACTTTGGTCTTTTTCGGACCCGTCATGCGTGACAGCTGTGATTCTGTCTGTTTGGCAGTAAGGGCTTTCTGCAGTGAAACCATCAGGCTGTGAACTTGTTGGAATTTCTCTCCTCTGTGGCAGAAAACCAGGTGACAGCAGCTTTCAGGTTCTGCTGAAGGTTAAACTGGACTAACAGACTGGAAACCGTGTTCCACTGGTGTTCCCTGCATTCAGAAAGAACATCCGATGCTGTGAATATGCACATTTTTCTAATCCTTTATTAATACGAAAGGAATGAGCTACATGTGCACTATTTATTCCCTCCCACTGGTCCAACATTAGGCTAAAAGGCTCGAGGCCTTGACGCTGCACCTTTAGCTCAGGTGTAGACTCATCCTGCATGAACTGAGCAGAGTGTTTGGCACATCAGAGCGAGAAGGTTTGATGATCTGAGCGTCGGAGCTGAGGTTCTGCAGCCCACAGTGGACGACCGGGGCTGATGGTGCAATATGACTCACACTTTTGTGGGAGTGAGAACCGAGTTTCGCTGAGGCTCCTGGAGGTGTGGAGGGTCTGATTTAAGCGGATGATTGTGCAGGACGCTTCCCGCCTGATTGCCTCATGGATACACCCACTCTTACCCACAGGACTGAGCTGTACCGTGATTTCGGCAGCTGTGGGAGTCTGAATTTTTCCTGTTTTATCTCATTTCTCTGAAACCAGGTAGTGAAGCTGAAGCTGCCTATTAAAGTCAAAGTTTAAAACATTGTGCAGGAAATCTCGAGATATCTCACAGACATGCTCTTTGCTCCAGACCAGCTCTCTGGTGGTTTCACCAGGAGCGCTGAGGACATGTCTGACAGTAGGGTTGTACTTTGATGCAAATTCATGCCATACAAATTCATTTAGCTGCCAGCAATAATCTCTCATTCTTTGCAAGATAACAAAGCTGGAATTTTCAGCCTTTTGTCAGAGCTGGAAGATAAACACTGCAGAGGCATCTGGGTTTTATCAGAAAGGCTGGATTCAGCAAAAACCTGACTGCTAAATTTGATTTGTGGCGTTTTTCAGGGATGTTCTTTGTTCTAACTGTGGTGTGATATTATGAGCAGGGACTTCAGTGTGTGGTGAATGTCTCCTGTGAGGATTAGTTTGGTTGGAGGTGGTTTCCTGGGATTGGGGGGTGTAATCCGTCTGAAGAATGGGATTTAGGAGAACATCCAGGTGGTATGCAGCTCAGGCTGAGTGTCTATGTGCATGTTGTTAAACAGAAGAACAGAAATATTGAAGGAATGTGAGAAAGTTTGTCAAACAGTGTCTGAAAATGTTGAACAAATGATTCTTCAGCTACAAAACAACAGACCCTCGTTTTGTTAATCTGGTCCAACGTGCTCACATGGATCTCAAGGACCTTCCTGAGTCTGTGGGCTCTGCTCATTGGTCCCGTTTATGAATCTCGAGTCTGTGATGTTGCTGAGAAGAAGCTCCATCACAGTCAGACTCAGCGTTTTCTTTGTCAAACCAGAGCCAAAGATTTTAAAAGGAAGAAAAGCAGCAAAAGTTCCTGTGTAGAAAGCTGGAACCAACATGATAACTGATCATGAGAACATTCATTCTTGTAGAATACTAATTGATTACCCTCCTAAGGCTTCTCCAGGACGACGCTCAAAGCTGTGATTGGCTGGTTTCACCTGTGTGAATCAGTCGTTCAGACCAGGACAGGGCACCGATATAGTGATGTGATGGAGAATGATCAGAAAATTGTGTGAGTGAAGGATTTAAGATCTGAACGGGGGCTGCTCAGTGGGACCGGCAGGTGTCCCATTATAACCTTTATGTCACGCCTGAGAATGAGCTGGAGACGCCGAGCGTCCACCAGGTGACGACTGATCCTGTGTCAGACCCTGAGGCTCTGCTGTCTTCCACTGAGGAGATGCTACAAATCACTGAGACGAGTCTCGATCACCGAGCTCCAGGCGTTTCCATGTGACGTACAGGTGTGACCTTTCCTGCTCTGAAGGTCTGAAATGACTCATGGCTGTTTCCTGATCCTCCTCTAGTCCAGTGTTCAGCCTCTTCCAGGTCTCTGTACACCTTAAAGCAGCTGAAGGCGGTTTGCTGCTGACATGCCTCAACAAACAAATACAAAACAAATATTTGTGTTTTTCCCAACCCGCCCTGTTCATGTGCAGTTTGAGCTGATGGAGAGGGAGCTGGAGTTCGGTCTCACCAGTCTGGAACAGACCGGGCTTGATCAGTCCTCATGCTTGACCCTCCAGTTGTTTAGTGTGTCCCCACCTCAGCTGATTTAATTTTAGTCTTAAACTAGTAGAAGCTGCAGATGCTGTAACTGCTGGGCCTGAGGTCCAGTACAGGAAACATGAAAGTGTCATCAGCATATAAACAATAATATAATCACACTCCTGATCCCTGTTGATTCTTTTAAGACCCCATTAACTTTCCTGCAGCGCCACCCTCTGGACAATATAGTGTTGTCATAAACCCTGGAGTTCCTTCACTAATAATCACTGAGGTTGCTGCTCCTGCAGCTGAGTGGAGGGAACAGGAGGCAGCAGGGACCAGACAGAGTCATGGGGGATGAAGAGGCTGACGAGGACACGACAGAGATGTTCACATTTAGAGAGGAGGAGAAAACAACAGTGGAATGATGAGGAGGAGACGGAGGCAGCGAGAACATGAAATCGCTTCTCCCCATGTTGGAAATCTCACTGCTGAGTGAGTGATGGGTCCAACTCTGTGTGAGAGTCATCTGTTAGGCCCAAAACTGTCTGAGGTCTTTTACCGACGTCTTCAATCATCGCACCAAGTGCTGCAGGGAGCTGCAAACACAACGCAAACATTTAATACGTCTTTTATCAGCAGCAGCAGCAGCAGCAGCTATAAATAGATGAATTAATTAGTGTAATTATTAAGCAACATACTGCATCTCCAGCAATTAGTCATTTATCACACACATTATTATAAAAACCATCATAAAACCATACCAGTGTGTTTATATTGGGCTTATTCATATTTGAATTCCATATGTTCAATGTGTAAATGTCTTCTAACAAAGAACTAACAAGGTTCATGTTTTATATGCAGACACTTTCTATGTTTCTCCGGACTCAGATGTATCTTAGAGTCTGGTTTCATGTTTGTGTGGGGGCCGGTATTTGAGTTTGATCAGTGCCAGGACACTGCACATTGTGCAGAACTTAAATGTCTGCAGTGGTTTCCAGTCTGTGACTCGACTGTCCACAACTGGAAGTGACTCAGGATAATGTAAGTGTGTATTTAGTAAGAGCTTATAAAAGAATGGATCATTTATTTTTACTTCTTTATTAATGAGGACCGTGCACGTTACTGGGAGTCTGCATATTTATATTTCCTGCCTGTGTGCCTTCAGACTCATCAGCTCGGTATTTTATGTGCACACCTTTGCTACATTAACAAAACGTGGCAGCCTCCCGCTGTCCAGCGTTTGATTTACAGACACCGACCCGTCTCCTTGTGTCACAGTGGCTCAGCCTGTAGCCGTATAATGGCCCATAACTGTCCGGCACCACTGGACTCTCACATTCATATTGTTTTTTTATTCCTTCCAGCTGCTGGAGGAAGCGTAAGTAATGAGGTGTTTTATCCTGAAGCCTCACCTTAGCAGCAGGCGGGACGAGGAGGGATGTGTCATATAAATGCACTAACAGCTCTGAAACCTGAGCAAAGGCAGGGACGCAGGTAATCCATCAGGGTTTGCCACAAGGTTAACCAAAGGCTTGGGTGCAGTCAACGCTGACATCGTGATAATACTCCTGCAGAGGACGGAGTTAGTCTGTACTGCTTGGTTTCCTTCTGCTCATCCCTGATTCGTCTTTGGGATAATCTGATGTGCATCCTGTCTGTCTGGATGTCAGTCAGATAACCAGCCAGCAGACATCTTTCGGCTCAGGTCTCAGCCATCACCTCATTTATCTGACCACTCGGTGGACGGATATGTCAGCCAGGCATCCTGCCGGTTAGTCAATCAGTTATTCTTCCCGTCTGTCAGTCTGTGTAAACCAAGCGGCCATGTCATCATTCAGCCGAGCCGGCCATCTATCCAGCCGATCAGGCCGTTGGCAGCGAAACAGTGTCGATAAGATCAAAACCGGACTACACAATAACAACATGCGGTGTGTTCTGGTGTTTAAATCCTCCTCCTGGTGCGTCACACTAAATCTTCCCCCTAATTGACAGAGCCGAATATGTTTTCTGCTGTATGCACGGAGGACGGGATGCAGCAGAGATGGAGAGGGAAGGCGGGAAACTGTGAAAGGCTCAAGGACTCGTGTCTGTACTACAGAGATGTTTTCCTCTGTACAGGACTGTCACGGCTCAGTGTTGTGCTCTGGTAATGATGCGATTCCACAGCGCAGAATAAAACAGGCGTAAGACAGAACATCTCATATTTATTCACACAAGGTCAGAATCGATGCTGAAGGACAGCAAGATCTCAAGCTGCTGTTTCTTTTCCTGCTTGACTGATTTTAGAGACTGATACAGTAAAACCACTAAAATCTCTGTATAGTATAAATGTTGTATATTAGCATTTATATCAGTATTACATTTGTTTTTAGTGATTAAAACGGTTTTAAATTCTACCAAACAGCATATAAGCTGTTTCAGATCTGATTTATTTGAGCTTTGTATTTAATAATGTCCTCCTGCTTATTAAACAGGATCTGTTATACAGCTGCTATGCAGTTTCCCAAATACTTGCAATATTTTATTTGCTGCTATTTGAGATTCCTAGTGGATTTGACATTAAAATCGACCTTGTGCTTTATTATAGCTAACTGACATCGATTGGTAGCAGACTTTATATTCCTAATGGCCAGATTAAAAGAAGAGCTCGGTGTCATCTGCAAAAAAACTGAATTCTGGCATCTGGTAGTAAAAACAGGTACTGAACTCAAAGGTTCAGGCCACACTGGATTCAGGCAGTCTCAGTCTGTGCAGAAAGCGTAACTGTCCCTCAGTAATGTTTTTCCTGGTCAGCTACGCTGCATTTAAAGATTTAAAGTTTTCCTTTTTTCCCCAAACGTGTTGCACAAAAACCACAGATCACGTCTTTTAGTTGCGTTAGTTTCTGAGTCTCATTCTTGTCACTTTTTGAAAACACTAAATCGTCGGTTCATTTTTCTGTAATATCAAAGTGTCAGCGTTAATATTAATTTTGAAGTTAAGTGAGGAGTTTAAGGAGACTTTTCTGCGTGTTAGGAAAAGTTATTTCCATACATTCTCAGCCAGTCTCTCTAACCAGGCAGATTCTTGTGCTGAGAATTATTGGAACAATTGCACACTCAGCAAACATGCAGCTGTTTGGTTCCACATCGATTTTCACGAGTCCAACTGAAAGTTCTGTTTAAGAAAAATAATCTTTAATTGATTTTCTCTTCAGGCTCCAGGGCACCGAAAAGAACATTTTTAATGATGCTCAGACTTTTGATATTTGTTGTACATCTGGTCTCCATGACTGAGGAGAAATAAATAATTGATCAGTTTTTCCCTGGTTCTATGGACAGACAGTGCTGCTCCCCGTTTGAACTCGTAGAGGAATCTGTGTCAGGCCCTGTGGAGAGTTAGTGCAGGAACCTGAAGGTCAGACCAGATCGATTGATTGTCTCCCTGCTCAGTCTCTGCTGGTTTCTCTGGGTAACATCTGTATTTTGAAATGTGGATCTAAAGCAGGTAGTGGTCTAAACTCCCCCAAACTGCTGATTTTCTCAAATCTTTAATTCAACCCATAGTTCAAGGCAAAACCACAAGCACAGTTGGAGTCGACTTCAGCTGCAGTTCCTGCGATTGCCACTAGATGGTGCTCCCAAAAAAACAAAAACAAAAAATAACGTTAAGTTACATCCTGGTTCCACTAAACACTTAAAAGGATGTGAGATTGAGGGCATGTTTAAGTAAACAGCAGCTGTACAATTATTTCTTTATTATGAGCGACTCAATTATGTTACAAACAATGCAAAATGAAAATATTTTTGTTGATATGAATCAAGAATTAAATTGTTAGGATGTAATACTTCTACGTTTAAAACGTAGTATTTTATATTGTGTATTTTTATAATGTGGTATCGCTACACAACTTCCTCCACCACAGGTGAAGGACCTGAATGCTTCCACCAGTGGTGCTAAATTACCCACAGATACAGAATAACGACTTTTTAATTTTTAATAGTGGAAAACCATCAAAACATCCTGCTGACATGGACACAACATGAGAAACCAAAGTGTAAACCATATTTCTTTATTAAAGATTAAGAAACTCCAAGCAGCATATTCATAAATAAAATAAGGGTCTCCCTTAGATGTGCTGGGACAGACTATATGCTATGACAGTTCCTGTTGTCGTCTTCTGACACGAGGAGTCGCCCCGGCACAGACGCCTGTCCCGACCTCAGGGCGCTCGCTCTCAGTCCGAGATGTGGAGCGCAACGTAGAAAAGCAAGCCGGTTCACAAGAGCAACTACTGACACAGTTAGAAAACATCCACGTAGAGTCTGTTTAGGTGAGAGCTGAGTCAGAGTCGAAGATCCAGGTGACACGAAAAACCTGCCGGCGCCGAGCTGAAGCCTGAGCTTCGATTTTCTTCTGCTTGTCCGTTTCCGAACAGAATGAAGCACTTGGAGGTTTTCCTCGATGTTATCGGAGAGCCTGTCTGCACACAGGAGCAGAACATTCAGGTTCTACATATTCATGAGTCTCTGAACAGGCGAGATTAGGACATGAGCTGTTTCTGCTTGGGACAGTTGGATCCATAGTTACATGTTTCCTAACACGTTTTGGAAAATCAACAGGTTCAAGTTTATCTTTTTTAGAGAACTGAGTGCCTTTGGTTCTGAATCAGTGCAGCATCCCTAGAATTTAAGTCTATGTTGAACAATTCAGCACCTCCTGATCTATTTCCTCTGCCCATTTGTCTTATTACCTGTGACTAAGACCCTTTCCAAACCAAACATACCCCAGTCCAGCGGCCTCAGCACTTCGTACGTCATCTTAGTGTGTTATACACAAACCTTAGGGGCAAACGTTTCCTCTTATCCAGCAGCAGGTTGTCTGGCTATTAATTATTAGAGGATTAAAGATGTGAAGCTGCTGCTGTTTTCATGTCTGATTACAAACAGCAGAGGTCTCACTGGGGTGGGACCATTACGGTTGGGTCTTTCAGTGTCATCTCAGCCACTGTTCTGGACCCAGAACCACCAGTTTTGTCTCAGCATCATCTTTTGTGAGCGAGTCCTGCTGTTGGACTGAGGAGTCTTTGGAATTTCTGGCATTGGAAGGTGGTTTCACTCGAGATCTGCCCTGAGGTTTGTGGAGGAAAAACCATGTGACTGAATCACTGAGGCAAATCCTAGATACCCAACCCTCAGCTAAGTGTCCGCTAATTACGTCAAACAAAAAACTCTGTTGCTGTTGATTGGAGGTTTTGCAGAATCGTCTCGTCTGGCGTTACAGTCGTACCTGTGTTTTGTGGTGTTGATGTTGTTGGGGTGTAAGATGGTGCCGTGAACAAAGCACCACGTTAACCCTGTTGGTGTCTTGTCTTTTTAAAAGTGTAGTTTCTGGGATAACGCTGATTCAGTTTCCTCTGCTGATCTAAAACTCTTCAAAAGGCGATTTGTTCTGCTTCTGTCTGGAGTGAGACTCTTCCTGTGTCTGTGGACTGAAAACTAGTGTGTGATCAACGTGTTTCCAAACAGCCCATGAAAATGAATTAGGCCCATAAATGCACATTAATTGCACTTATGAAATGAAAAAGACGGTGCAGTGTGTTGTGGGTGAACTGGGTTTTATATTTCCTTTTTTTTCCCCTTAAAGGTTCATCATAGAGTTAA
The DNA here is from genome assembly GCF_900324485.2 of Mastacembelus armatus. Taxonomy (NCBI): domain Eukaryota; kingdom Metazoa; phylum Chordata; class Actinopteri; order Synbranchiformes; family Mastacembelidae; genus Mastacembelus; species Mastacembelus armatus. The sequence continues at coordinate 19,068,869 of NC_046651.1, read as the reverse complement.
ACAATCTATTGTTTCACAAACATAATTAGATTGACTGTATTAGAACAGTTGAGGTATGGCACCTGCAGAATCTCCACCATCACCAGCCTCTGATTAGACTTTGGATAATGACGCCCTCTGTCATCCCTGCAGGTGATAATGGATCTCATTAGGAAGGACTTGTGGGAATATGAGGCTTCTCTGTCACTCGTTTAGTCTTTCTGATTAAAATAAACCAACTGCTTTGCAGCAGAAAAACCTGTGTACAAGTGTTGGACATTAGATTCTCTAGTATAAAAATTAGACGTATCTATATAGCTGATAGTTCCTACAAGACTTTTCCTTTAGTTAAATGTGACAGGAGGCTGGAGACTGTTCGGCCGTGACCACACCAGGTACCGTCTGTCCCAACATTTAGCATCATGCCTCAGACTGCAGGTATGTGGTGTTGGTCGCTAGGACTAAGGACAAAATGGCAACAGACATGAGCCCGGAACACAAAGTGAGACCTGTGGTTAAAGAGGTTTTCACTGCTGTCCATCAAAATAACACTGTGCTTTGAGATGACAGGGTTTGATTTCATCTGGTGAACGTACTTTAACCCCACAGAGGTGAAGTCGCTGCTTTATCCTATAACATTTGTCCTGGTACCTGGTCCCTGGTGTGGACCAAAGCTGTGGACAAAACTATTCTAAAATTTGGCTTCGATGTGAGTTCAGGTCCAGACCTGTGGGTGTGTTGGTTTTTACACTCGACACACCAAACAAACTCAAGCAAGCAGCCAAACTAACTGCACAGACTCTTACTGGGCTCCCATTTAAACCTGCATCTGGACCAGTTCTACCATTTTATGTTCCCCAGATGAAAAGAAAACAGTAGGTGTGATCGCAGACCAACTCGGTCTCCTTCCTCTTCTGTCTTTTCTCCTCCTCCGGACAGTGCTGACGCCAAATAAAAAGCTACTAGAAAACCAAACCACTCGACTGTGTGGAAAGATGACTCGGATAAAAATCCGCTTGCCCCCCCCCCACCTCCCCCGCCCCCCCAGTGTTGAATGTTACACCATTTACATCAATGTAAGAAAGTGAATGTAGACTTTTGATTGGAAAAACAACGTATATTATATTTTTAATACAAATGAAAAAGAAATTGTGATTTTTTTTTTTTTCCGTCCGATGCTGAAGATATATATAGGGTTGGTACAGAGGTGCATAACGGTAGGTGTCCAACACTAAAATGTCCCTACAGCGGTGCATTATGGGTAGTCGTTTACATCGATGAGTTGTGGAGAGACATCGTTTAATTTCGGCACTTAGAAAACAATCACAATGAATTTTGTGTCATTGTTTCATATTGAACAAAATTTACAAAGCCATTCAAACAGTCATAACGTTTTCATCAATGTATATATATATTTTTTTATCTCGTTTTGTTTGTTTTTTATAACTCAACTTCAAAAATTGAGAATATTCAAAATACACTTTAACCTCACTTCGTTCTCTTGGTATTTACACGTATGTACAAGAGAAAAATTACACCCGCCGCCCCGTCCACCTCCCCCAGCTTGTTTTTTTCTTCTCTGAACTGGTCGTGAGATACAAAATCTTTTTACTTTGTACATGATGGTTTTTCCTTCTGTAATAATTTCCCCCTAGAGACCCCAAACCCACCTCACATCCAGAGCCGGACTGAAGTCCAGACTTATTGTTTGCCCCCCCCGCTCCCCACCTATCCCTAGATGGATGTACTGTGGGTGGCCTCAATGGCTTCGGGTATGGGTCCTGCGGAGACTGCCTGGTAGGACATTGGCATGGGGGTCTTGCCAGGGCTCTGCCGGAAGAGCCCCCCGTTGGGAGCCCTGTGTTTGCACTGCATGGTGCCGCTGAGGCTGGTGCTGCTGAGTGGGTGGTGCGGGGGCAACGTGGTGCTGCCAGGGCCCTGGGATGGGGGTAGCGTCCTGCCTAGGGTCCCCCCATGGTGAGGGTGGGGAAGAGGAGGAGGCGGCGCCCCCTCCCCGGGAAGGAAGGTGGTCACAGCGAGGCCCGAGGGCGGGTAGTCCCGCACGGACTCCGGGCCCGGAACCAGAGAGGCCTGGCTGGGCTGCATGCTGCCGATGTCCAGCGCAGAGATCTCGATAGGGGGGCCTGGGATCTGCTTGTGGGCCAAGTCCTCGTCCAAAAGACTGTTCATACGCCGATGCACCTGTTCCAGATTCACCTCCTTGTCCTATAAGAGGAGGAGTGGGGGTGGAGGAGGACAGAGGAGAGACAGGGGAGGGGGGAGAGGAGGGACACAGAGGCTGAGATTGGCGATGGGCCGGATTCTCAGACTGTTTCAAGTCTGCTGGTGCTCCATGCATTCTCAATCTGTCATTGCTTTTGGATGTGGCCTTTTGCTGCGAGCTGATGGACTGCTCTCAGCCAGCCTGCTGACAGACAGCCCATAGTTTGTGCCAAAACAGCCCAGTGGGAACTGAGGCCACAGAGACCAATTGGACATGCACCTTGAAATCAAACTTGGCCAGTGAGTATTAAAAGTTTGATGTCTGGAGAAAAACAATCCTGGAGCCAAACTGACTGAAGGTGGTTTGTTGTAAAGGTCTTAGAGGCCGAGTTTGCTTTAGTTTGTTTGTCTGAGAACAGAACAGTTCAACATTGTCATGAACTGTGGTGGACTGACAGCCCTGCTGACCGATTGATTTGGTTTGTTGGAGGCTGTTCCTTCACAGGAAGTAGATTCACGCCCTCGGCCTGGTCTCTGGATGCTCTGATTGCTAATATGTTGAATTTTTGCCCCCCTCTGGGGTACTTTTGGATCAGAGCAACCGTGCATACTTGTTAGGCATTAATAGACAATGGAGTGTTTCCCTGCATGGGGTCAGGGGTCAGGGGGCAGGCAGGAAGCGAGTCTGACCCCAGACTCTGTACCTGTGGAGGTGCAGCCACTTTACAACAAACATCCAGTCAGTTAATGTTCCTGAACTTGGCTCCAGCATCAGGTTCAATTGGACTATAATGATATTAGTCACAGTAACTCATCACAGTGACACAAGTGATATTCACAACAATGCACACTGACACTGTGTATTAATACCACACAGGGTAACTCATGTTGCATAGGCCAGAGCCAGAGTACTACAGTAATGTAACCCCCCCCCCCAGTGGTCTTTGTGTTCCTGAGCAGCATGTAAATGATCCTAAGTACTGCACCTTGTTACAGTCTAGTCCTATTTACATCTTATATCTGTTTACTGCTTCCTTTCCTGACGCTGGTGACAGACAGGGTGGCTTTTATTGTGAAGGAGCTGTAAGTGACCACCAGTAACCACAGGTGTTGTTAAACTGGGACTAAAACTTAAGGACATTCAATTTGATTCAACCCAAAAGCTTCAACAGGTTCAGCTGCTGTATTTTCCTTATGTGTCCCCGTATGATGCTGTGGGAGCTGAGTGTGTGTGTCAACCAGGTGTTTGCCGTTAAAGTCACACCTGTGACCCTGTGGCCTGTGCGCTCAGTCGTCGTGACGGATCTGATGGGCTACGGTAAAGGAAGTAAAATCTGTGAGAGGCAGCATCAGGTCTTTGTGTTGAGGTAGAGTGAAGCGGGCCTGTGACAGCGTATATTAGTTAACACAGTGCAGCCTGGGAAAAGTCCCACTGCCTCTCGATACGCTGTGGTCGAGCACAGCCAGGACTCAGCGTCCGACTTCAGCCTGGGTTCAACCTTAAAGCACCATATGAACATCCAGAGTGAGCCAAGAGCTCCTCTCAAAGCTAATTAAAACCTCTCAGTGCAGGTTATTGTTTCTGCGGACTGGCACCTCATTAAAACATGTTTTCAGCGGTGTCAAATGGCAGCTAGCCTAAATAAATAAATGGCTGGGATTAGACCTCAGCCAGTCGCTGCAGACACAACGATGATGGTGAACGTGGAGGAGAAGAAAATAGCAGCTGTCTGAAAGCCTCCATTAATTTGGAAAACAAACAGCTTTTTTAATGAGAGCTCCCAGTGGGGGGGGGGTTCTGCTTTACAAATACTGCAACTGTCGAGAGGCTTGTGCTCAAGTGTGATAAGAACAGTTTCTGGTTCATTTTGGCTTCAAGTGGCCTTTTGAAATACAGGATCCCTTTAGCTCAGGACTCTTAACGGGTCACACGTGCCTGTGAAGCCCTGAACATAAACGCTGCCTGTGGCCGCTGAGGATGAGGATGTCGACTTGTGTCGATCACATGTTTCTCAGAGACAGAAATGAGGTGAAGAGTTAAATCCAGTTCTAGTTCTGAACACTGAATAAGATCCAACCAATTGTCTCACTAACATCAACTAGTACTAGTGTCTGCACATGAGGCTGGTTAGTTAAATCTAGAATGGTATTTTAGTTTAGCATGCTAACGTTGCTAATCAGCAAAAACAAAGGGCTGAGATCTTTGAATGGTTTTAGCTTTGCTGATCAATAACTGGACCAAATGACAAGTTCTCACTTCTCTTCCTGAGGGGAACGTGAATGTATAAAGCACATTTCCAGACTCGAAACTGAATAGCTGCTTTGAGATTTCAGTTCTAGATAAAGTGGTGGATGAGCAGACACTGCTGGTAATCAATAGGTTCCCTCACACGTCAACAAAAAGCTCCAGTTCATGTGATTATCCACCAAAATCAGTCTCTGGAAACATCTGAAGTGAAAAATGGGCCACGCAGTCCCAGAACTTTGCTTCATTTTATATCTGTCACGTCTGGTTTTCAAAGTAGTTTATGAGGTTTGGAGAAGCAGCCAGTCACAGCACGTCTCGACTCTCTCCATAGTTCTCAGATTTAATCAGCTTCTGATGGGTTGGACGCTTCATCGGCAATCCTCTGAGTCTGTGAGATGCCGTCTGGCTTTGCAAACCTAATTTGCCATGTTTCTCTGTTGGATTAACATCAGAGTTGTAGTCTGGCTTTGCTCAAAGTTGCACTACAAACTATCGGTTATTGTGGTTCAACCGATTTTTGCTGAGAATTCGAATTAGATTTAACGTCTCCATGATACATTTACCCAGCACTCCTGTCCTTTTCTAAAAGCTGTAGATGATCACAGAGAAATAAAGACATTAAAATGCCAGTATTGCCCACATTGTGCCAGGGGGGTGCAACTGTATATCCACAACTCATGGAGACAAACTGGCCTTTTCTAAATGTCTGTTCTGAAGAGAAGAACATTAAAATATTTGAGGAGAGGTTGTTGTTGTTGTTGTGCAGCTTTAGCAAACACCAGCACCACATCTTATTGATTTTAGTTTAGTTTCTAATAGAAAGCTTTTTAAAGGCACTGAGCTTGTTTGCAGGGTAACAGTGTAACTGTACCAGGTATAGGTGAGGTCAGAGGTCGGCTCATATGAAAAAATGCGTTCACAGGTAAAGATGACCAACTGAAACAAAGCAACGAAAAACAGAAAGGCACTGTAAGAACCAGGAGGGTTTCTAAGGACGGGGAGTCAGAGGGGAGACGCCCTGAGGTGCCAGGCGTCACCTACAAAGTTAATTATCGTGTCATCTGCAAAGAACCAGTGTCTGTTTTCAGATGATCAGTCAAATTCATTTGGGGCAGCTGTGGCTTTTGTAGAGAGCTGAAACTCTGGTTCTGGAAATAATGTCCAGTTTTCTGAGAAGGAAAAGGATCATTTGCTGTAGAGCAGGGGTCTCCGACTCCAGTCCTCGAGTGCCACCTGTTTTCCAACTATCCCTGCCCTAACCACTGCTGATTACCTGGATCAGGTGTGTTCATCCAATCAGAAGCTGCAAGGGCGGGGCTAGTTGGAAAACAAGCAGGACAGTGGACCTCGAGGACTGGAGTTTGAGACCACTGCTGTGGTGGATCTATCAGAAAACTGAGACTGCAAAATGTTCCATGTACCTGACACTAAAAATAGAGATGAGGAGAATTTCATCATTGGTGTGTAATCGTGTCATTTAGTAAATGGTGGAAATGGAGGGAAAATGAATGGATGGTATTAGTTTCAAAGCTTCCTGTAGATGTGTCGCACTTTAAATCTGTTTGTCCCTATTTACCGAAACAAGCAGAGGTTTATTTCCAGAAGTGAAACCACATTAAAAACAAGATGATACATGTTTCTGCTCTATCACAGATTTAGAAATGACTCAAAATCAAGCCTGGACAAATCAACAGGATCTTGGCCATGACACAGTTTTAGATTTGTTTTTTCTTGTCTTTATTTTTGAGAGTTGTATAGGAGGTCTATTCTGACCTGTATCAATAGCTTCTGCTTCATCCCAGCCTCTCTCTCTGTCTGTCCAAATGTCCCTCCTCCCCTCCGATGAAGCAGTTGTAATGTCATTATATGTCAATGGACCAGAAACCCTTGCCAGTCTGTAATCCTTAGTTACCTGCACGAGATCATAGACAGTCAAGTGTAAATAAAAAATAAAAAGGATAGATGGAGAGAAGGAGAGGAGATAGATAACACGGGCGTCCACATTGACATATAATTTGCAATAAGACGTGACACAGTGACAGGACCAGGAGTCATGGACGGAGATGTTGGAGACAAATCTTATGGCTAAACGTATAAACTGTCTGCTCACACTTTAGTTTATGGATCCACGTCAAGGTTTTTCTGTTAGTCCCCTGTGATGTGTGGAGGTCAGTCCTGAGTGTCTGTCGTGTGGAGGCAGAACTTAAAAATGCAGGTGTGACGTCAGTTTCGTGTCGACTTCCTGTGTTGTCTGAGCGTTTCTCTTGTTGGCTTTCCAACGCTGCCTCCTTTTGGGTCTGAATCTTTTACCTTTCATCACTCCCCCTGCACATGCACATTAGATTTGCTAATTCATGGAAATGGAGCGTGTGGCTCTGGTCTTGTTGATGCGGTCTCAGCCAAGTGTCTGTGCTCAGCTAAAGATCACCGGTAGCATCAAGGGTTCAGAGTGGGGCCAGGATTCAGCCTGGGTTCTGAATCTTTACAAATCCTTTATCAGATCTGTTGAACTACTCTGCTGATGGTATTAGGACACATTAAATCTATTCAACGATTTCATTTTCGTGAAAGCCTTTGTCCAATTTTCAGTTTTGGGTCTGTTCAGATTGTTTGGCTGTTTTATTTTGAAATTCTGTGCAGTTTTACCTCCTAAATATGTAGCTGACAGTCTGAGAAGACAAGCTGTCGTGTACGAGTCATAGATTAGTTAGTGATTAGACACATACCTGATCGATCGATCCTATTTGATCCTTCCGTGTTTGTGTGTTGTTTTGATTTTGAGGGCTGTGTTAAACAGTGAGGCATTATGGGTTGTTTGTAGCCTTATTGTTGCTAGGCTAACAAGTTACCTCACATTACTTAACCTGGGGAGTAGTTTAGGTTTAGTTTGTTTGTTCCTCATTCAATCTGCTGAACAAAATAATATTCAAAGTAGAAAACAGCCTGAAAGTGCAAATGTTTCATCGTAACAACAGTCTGGAGTCTGGTGCTGTTTCATTAATCAAACTGTTTGATTAATGAACTAAAGTCTGTGATTCACTGCTGAGGGTTAAACTAAAGGTCTGACTTGGCTCAGGTGGTTTTCCTTAATCAGGGTGTGATGTGCTGATCGACTTGTGCTGCTCAGTAAGGCCTGAGACTCTATTAGTAACAGCAGTGAATGACGTGGAGCCGCTGTGATAATGTGACAGTGAGATACGGAATGATCAGTGATTCTTTGACGACTTCCTATAAGGATCTTTAGTGGAAAATATCTGGAAGTGTTGCAGAATCGTGTCTGTTGTTGTTCTCTGTCTCTCCTGCTAATTGTAATCTCTGTTCAGAAGCCCTGGGTGCATGAAATTACCAAAGGCTCACTGGAGAAAATGAGTTTATAGCAATAATTCGATACCAAACACTCGGATGGTTATGGAGCAGGCGCTGTGAGAATTAATCACTGAAATCCGTGGGCGTGCTGAGCTGTGTGGTCAGGGGGCTGCTGGGAAACATGCAGGACAAACCAACAGTAGAATCGTGACTCTCTGGGCTCCGACACGGTTTGTTTGCGAGGCCTCGAGCGTCTGCGGCGAAGACACACGAGCCCCGAGCGCGTTGAGAAGCTGCTGTTTTATGAGCGTATTAGTAAAAGCGATGGTCAGCGTGCTGTGTGCTTCACGTGCTTCAGAGAATGTGTCACACAGAAACAGATGAGCTGTGCTGTGTGTGAGCTCAGGACGGGGTGGGTGGGGAGCGATGGGCGGAGAAAAGAAAAAATGGTGGAGGATAATTATAAGGGACCAAATTTGATTTCAATGGGTGGCCTGGGCTGATGCAGCACAGAGCACACCTCCCTACTCTGTCCTGTCCCCCAGCTCTCCGACGCTAACTCTGCTTTCCTATTTCTCTGTCCTCTACAGCTGGGTGTACTGGAGCTCCACTAAGTCGGGGCTCGCGTCTGCGGCTGGATCCTTAAAGTAGAGTGTGGCAGTGTCTTCCCCCCGCTGGCCCGTCCGTCGGGCCCTGTGCTCGGTCACCTCTTTGGGCTGCTCCTGGCGGCAGCGGTTGCTGTTCCACCAAGCCTCCAGTCCGGCCACCAGGCAGGCCAGCAGCAGGCCGGCGGCCAGGATGCAGAAGATGCCGGCGAAGCTGTGCAGCTTGAGGGAACGGCCGTCAGGGTGCGCGCTGGTGTGGCTGTTGAGGTCACAGCGGCCGGTGCGAGGCCACCACTTCTGCTTCATGATGTCCAGGTCGCCCTTCTCCTGCAGCTCCAAGATCCTGGAGTGGAGGAGAGATGAACAGGTGAGTCCCAGACCTTTATTTTAGCCTCATAATGAACAGAGAGCTGGAGAACAGGAGACTCATTTAGTCCTTTAGTCTCCAGCGTCTCTTACACTACAAAGACCAGGTTTAATTTTAGAGTCATGGAGACTTTAGAAAGAACATTTAAATGAGATGGACAGGTATAGAAGTTATGAAGTCCAGTTTCTGTGGGCTCTGTTGAGCCAAAGCTTTCATTAACATGGTGTGAAAGTATGTGACATTTGTCCTCCATACAAATTGAATGAGGTGTCACACCTGCTGCCTTGGTCAGGATGAGTGTGGCCTAACAACAAGAAAAAATTAATTGCCATCTTGTTTGAATGTTCTTTCCCTGATGTTCATGACTCCAGACCCAATAATGAGTCTGGAATCTGGAAAAGTCTTAGAGACCACACCAGAACATTTGGGATTATTCTTCCTCCCAGTGCAGGCCTCCAGAGGTTTCCATTCATTTTCTTACAGCTCAGATGTGAAATGTTGTTGTTGTTGTTGTGTTAGTACAGTCTGACAGAGACTCTGTGACCCACTACAGCATGAACACAAACCACTGGGTGGATTAGACCAGAAGGAACAACACATCTAAATGTCTGTGATGCATTTGAAGGTGCAATGTGTGAAATGTGACAGATTCAGCAGCAGCAGCTGGTGGTGGTGGTCCTGCAGAATTCAGCCTTCTGAGCTCCCCTCAAACCCTAACCCCATTCCCAGGTGTGAGGGAGGCCAGTGTTTGGTTTGTCCCTTCTGGGCCACCGTAGAAACATGGCAACATATTGATGAAGCCTATTTTCTATTGCTGCCCACAGATGTCTGTAAATGTCACACATTGCACCTTTAAAGCTGGTCAATGATCTGTAGTTTCTGTGTTAAAGTCCCATCATAGCTGTCACTGAACTGGAGCATTATGGGTTATCGTGGGTGCTGGAATTAATGTTATGGAGGAAAGAACAAGTTCAAAGTTTGACAGTTTTAATTTTCAATAACATTACAGGCCATTAAATGAAACATAACGAGGACCTGACTCATTTAAAAACAGCAGCAGGTTTGACAGACATTGATGGTAATTTGTGGTTTCATCTCTTCCAGAATGACGATGGTTCTGGTGCAGCTGACTGGTGGAGCATCCAGCGTTGAGGGCCGTCAGTCAGGTGAGTCTGTGCGGTCAACTGCCTGGGAGGGGCGTCAGGACTGCAGGGTAAGGAGGTGACAGGTGTGGCAGCCCCTACTGATGTTCCAGTTTGAAGTAGGGGTTTCTGTCTGTCCTCCGTCAGATGGACCTGATGTCTTCACAGGCAGCTTACCTGCTCAGTCTGTAATCCACAGGGACGTGGTCTTTGTCGGGTACTGCAGCAGCGAACGGAACCACAGTGTTGTGTTTAGACAGTTCTGACTGAATCTTCTTGTGGTTTTGTTGGGTCCTTGGTGACTCCCAGTTTGTCTCCAGTGGCTGGTGAGAATCAGAGTAAATATTGGTCTGTGTATTTTTGTTTGTTCAATGTGTAGGACACAGTCCAGGAAGGTCTGACTGTTTCCTCTGACGTCTTCCTGTATGAACCTGCTGTTTCTGTTGTGAAGTTCCACCTCCTGTGTTTTATGTTGACCTGGGAACACTGGTGAACCCAACACTCTGTCTTTAACAGCCCTAATTGTTTTTAATTGCTGGGCTGAGTCCAGTCCTTTGGTCTTTGTTGTTGGCCCATTTCAGTGTGTCCTGGGTTCACCAGTGTTCCCAGTTGTGTTTAGCATGTAACAGAGGAAGCAGAAGCTACACCCAGACTGGGCAGAAGACAACTGGTTCAAACTAAAAAAAAAAAAAAAAGAGGAGGTAGAACTTCACAGAACAGTAGGTTCCCACAGGACGTTGTCACAGGAAACAGTCGGACCTTCCTGGACAGGAGAAACAGGAAACCCACACAGACCAGTATTTACTCTGTGATTCTGGAGACAAACTGGGAGTCATCAAGGACCCAACAAGACCACAAGAAGATCCAGTCAGAACCAAAACAGTTTGTCCAAACCCAAATAATGCAACACTGTGGTTCCGTATGCCGCTGCAGTACCTGGCAAAGACCACGTCCCTGTAGATAACAGACTGAGCATGTAGCTGCCTGTGAAGACATCAGGTCCATCAGTCTGAGTGAGGACAGACAGAAACACGTACTTCAAACTGGAACATCAGTAGGGGCTGCAACACCTGTCACCTCCTTACCCTGCAGTCCTGACGCCCCCCCCCCCAGGCAGGAGAAGGGATGTCCATCACTCAGAGAAAACATTGTTTGTTGGATTCATTAATTCACAGGCGGAAAAAACATGAGCGTCTCTGCTGACACTGGGGATCGAACCACCAACCCTGTGATTACAAGGCAGCCTGCTCTACCCCCTGAGCTACAGACCATCACCCTGTGTCCCCCTGTTGTTCCTTCACCTGGAGGATCATGGTGGAGGCTGCTGTTGTTCTACAAAAGAAAGTATTTATACAAAGCACAGGCCTAAACCATGTGACTCAGTCCAGCCAGCCAATCAGAGGACCCTGCTGCTGCAGTCACCTATCAGCTTCTTCCTGTTATTCCTTAATGTACATGGTTTGATATGATCACTAGAGACAAACTATCAATAAAATGACTGTGTTCTATTATTTCAGTAAAGTTCTCATTTAATAAGGTGTTTAAATGGTGAATCCCATAAGGTTCTTTGTAATGACGTTCTCCCTGAACATCCTCAGTGTAACACACATCATTAGCAGCACGAACTAATGTTCTTACCAACACTAAGTCAGCTGATTGGACATTTAGGCAAATAGTCCAATAAACCAGCTTCACCTGTGATTCCACCTTCTACCACAACATCATGAATAATTAATTATGACCTCTAGGCCTCTTAGCCAGTCAGTGAGCTTTAATGGCATCTCCCCATCCAGGGGTCAATCCAGAACAGGTTCTAATGTGCTCTAATGTTTACGGATCCTTGGAATCAGTTCTGCATGTAGACCCCAGTCCTTAATACGTCTAACAACCACTGGTAAACGTGAGTCATTTTCTCAGTACATGAAGCTTCACTGAGTATTTTAGTTTACACTGTTTTTTTTATCACATGATCTTTTAAACCCCTTAAAGAACCGAAGGCACAACCTGTGTCCACATGCTGACCTGTTTTCCACAGGACAGCAGCTGTTCAACAAGGTTACTGGGTCAAGTGGAACATGCCGTTAAAGCTCACATGGTTCTCAGCAGGAACTGAAGGATGTTCTGGTAAAAGGTGGAATCACTTTTAGTCTCAGTGTTGAGACTAAACTATGTTAACTGAGCTGGTAATGACCAGTGTGACACTGAGGGGGCCCAGAACAGATGTTACACAGATGTGATCCACCACTTAAACACTTCAGTGTCTTCTGGTTTGAATCAGGACTTTTACAGTTTGTTGGTAAAAGCCAATTAATCAAAATATAAAAGTTAATTTGGTTTTGTCTCCAGTGATGATATTCTCACCCTGTAACTGGAGGAGTCTGACAGGTGAAGGCAGCAGCAGGGCTCCTCCGATTGGCTACAAAGTCGACCAGGTGTGTCACACTGTTTACTTGCACCACAGACTGTAAACAAAGATGGCCGCAGGGACCGCTCTCAGAAGTGAAGCCACCATAAGTCTATCGCCCCCTGGTGGCTGGAGGCAGCATAGGTGATAGGCCCCGCCCCATCCAGGTTAACATGGGACCAAGTAAAAACTCAAAGTACAGTACAGGTTGATATTATCAGATTGAGTTTAGTGTCATTTTTCTGATCACTTTGTTTTTTAGAAGTTAAAAATATGGGTGAATTTCAGATGATTGACAGCTTTGATCGGCAGCTCTGGTCAATACAACAGAATCTGGTGCTGATGATATTTTGGATATTATTTAATATTTTTCAGGAAGTAGTGACACGGCGCCATCTTTAAGTACAGTCTGTGCTTTGTATAAACCGTCTCTCAGAGGAGGCTGCTCTGTCCTACAAAATAACAGCAGCACAAACCGCAGCCTCCAAACTGATCATCCAGGTGAACGAACAGCTCGGAAGCAGCGTGAACACAAACTGAACATCACAACCTTCATGAAGGAGGATTTACTGCAGGACTGTTGGACTAGACTGACTCAGTTTGAGTTCGGTGTTCCTAATAAACTGACACAGATGCCGGAGTAGCAGATCTCCTCTGAGCAGTCACCAGTTTGATCCCCAAGTTGCTGCTAATGTTATTTCTGTTAATCGACCAGTGGAACTACAGCCAAGTCATTTCTCCAGCGGGAAGTAAACACAGCATCAGGCCTGGGAGACTGAGACCTGCTCCTGGTGACACCCATTAAGAGTCCAGCTCACATCACCTCGTCCCTGAGTGAAATACTGCTCTGCTCCCTGTGCCTGGGCGGAGGAGGCCGGACGCTCTCGTTGTGCTGAGTTACAGAGTTAATTAAGCAAATTCCACCACGACCAATGAAGCAAAATCTGCTTTTAGCTGCAGTAAAATCGGAGCCCAATTTGCTGCATTTAATCTACTCCACTCAGCGTGAACATGCTGAAGGTCAGTGCTCTCACTGCAGTTTCCACCCCCCCACCCCAAACACCCCGAGGACAGAATCGTTTTACAGCACAAATGAGCAGCAGAAGCAACAAAGTCTGCAAAGTTATTAATGGCAGGATTATCAAATGGAAACCCAGGGATGGAGGTAATGCTGCAGTTATGGGACGAGGTATTAAAATGATGGTTGGAAATGTGGAGATAATGGTTTTTGCGCTGAACAATAGCTCTGTCCTTAATTTAACACTCAGACACATTGTCCCTGGCCGTCCCTGAACGCCGTGAGGACGCCTCAGGCCGTCCCGGCCCAGTGCAAAGACTTTATTAAACACCATCGGGTTTCGTCTCCATTCGCTCCCACAAATGACTCCTTAAATAAACACAGGCCTAATTACAGGGGAAGGGACTTGACTGACATCCTGTCCCGCTGGTGAAGGATGAACCCGACAGCTGCTGCACTCTGGGACCACAGAGCAAACAGTGGGAGCTGTGGGAGGCCACGAGAAAACAGGATCAAAAACCAGTCAGGTCTGGTTTCTTCATCTGAATGACGCAAAAATCCACAGCCACAGACACGAGGAGGAACAAACATGGACCCGATCTCTGCTACAGGGAGCAACACGCCCCCAAAACAGGTCCACAGTCCAGTTTGTTGAACAACAGGCGTGTGACAGTGTGTGGATGTGGTGTCGGTTCAGATCAGCAACAGCCTGTGACTCAGGGCTGTGATTCAAACTTCATGTCACCTCTAACCCAGTGAGTCGACACCGTCTGTAACCTGGTCCTGAGCCTGCAGACACAACACGAAGGAAACCGCTCGTCTGTGACCTGATAATCAGCTAAAGAAGCTGTCGGCCTTCAGTCCTGCTCGTTGTGGCTTCACGTTCCTGATCCACTTCCATTTCCCTCCCATCAACATCGTATCAGACCAGCGATGGTCCAGTTTGTCAACTTTGTGTTTCTAGTTGCAGCAACTTCCTGCCCACTTTCTGGCAGCCGATCGATACGAGATGGGTGAGAAAGTTTTATTTTTGGAGAGTTTCTGTGGCTCCTCTCACTGTTAATTCATGATGTAATAATGTGGAGATTTACTAAATGATCTATGCGATTTTTAAATCGCACTGGGATCAATTTGTGTTTGGGAAGAGAGCGCAGACGAGGTTTCGCTCCACCGCTCTCTGATTTCATCTCACACTGAAGGAGAGAATTGAATTTCCTAAAAAATTTCCAGCCTCACAAAATCAAACAAGACACACACATCCCTGTGTTTACACATCGCACCGTGAAGAATCCCATTTGCTCACAACATGGCTGCTTAATACGAGCTGGTGTCATGTGAGCTTAATTGGCTTTAGCGTCTAGCTCTGTTATTGATCCAACGCAGAGCGGGATCTGCCTGCAGGACGACTTTCTCAGCTCAGTCCAAACTCCAACACCTGCAAAGCCCGTCAGAGTCTGAGCTCTTTTCATCCAGTCAGTGCGTCCCATTAACACGTATTAACATTTAACCCAGGCTGCTGTAACTGCCTCCGTCTGTCTCTCCTGGAAGGTTTACAGGCTGATAACAAAGACTCACTGTCAACATCGTCACCTCCGCATCAAAACCAGCAGACGAAAAACAAAAGCTTCCCTCCACAGGCACCGACAGCAGGACTCACACTTGTCTGCATTTTGACTTTACAACAGCAGCGAGTCACTTCAGTGTCAGGTGACTCCAAACTATCACCCTCAGTAACACAAGGCGTGCATCACATCATCATCATCGGGGAAGAAACAAGCAGCTGCTCTTTCAACAGGAATAAACTCAAAATGCACAGGGCCCCAACGCCCCAATGTTACATCCCAACGTTACGTCCCCGCTGGAGAAAATCTTCCTATCGTCACTGAAAACTTAACTTTAATAATGTTGATGTTAACCACAGCTCCTTCTGAGGAAACTGTCTGTTTAGAGTAAGACGTTTTCTGCTCATCCTCCTTCATGAATGTGGGCGGACTTACTTCTGGGAGAAGAGGTCTCTGTAGGGGCTGCCGTGCTGCATGGCGATGCCGTAGCCTTTGCTGCTCATGCTGTTTCCTGACACTGTGATGGTGCAGTCGTCGTCGGTCAGGGCGGCGTACTCCAGCACCGCCATGTCCCACAGGAAGGCGTAGGGACTCTTCTTGGCCTGCAGAGGGAGACCAGGACACACACACACACACACACACACACACACACACACTTTGTTCACACTTTGTTTGTTCAGACTCACTGACTGGAAAACCACCTCGCCTGAGTTTCTGTTTCCAGTCCAGTTTCTATGGAAACACTGGACCTTAACGAGACCAGCCAATCAACTCTCTTTACTGTCAGGCAGTTTGGTTGCCAGCGAGAGCAGCAGCGGAGCTGAAGGGGGAAACTTCACAGTAAAATAACCCCGAGACCGTCAGTCAGTCAGTCAGTCAGTCAGTCAGTCAGTCAGTCAGTCAGTCAGTCAGTCAGTCACTCAGTCAGTCAGTCAGTCAGTCAGCAAAAGCCATTACCATGATTTGTCATGTTAGCATGATCACAGTTTCATGTCTCATTTAACCTGTACAGGAAGTGTGTGTGTGTGTGTGTGTGTGTGTGTGTGTGACCCCGATGGTTCATATAAAACTACATGGTTTCTACACAACCCAAACACTGTGGTGCTTCTTTCACTACATCCTGTGTGTGAAACCACACACACTTGGTCATTAATCGCTTTATCTGCAGTAAGAAACAAATGAATATAGAATGAACATAGAACATATAGAACATACAGAACATATAGAACATCTGATCACTGCTGTTTATTCTCACTATTACTGAATAATTTTCCACTTTGCTCTGATTCAGCTGCAGGTTGATTTTTAAAAAAGTTTCAGAACTACTTTTCCCACAGAACTTTTTAGCCTAGATATGTTTAGCACATTTAAAGAAGCTGAGTTAGCAGTTAGCAGTGTGCTACTGAAGAAACAGGAGGATTCTCAGGCAGGTTCTGTGTATTAACTGCTCTACAGGCCGTATCTTCACAAACTGCAGGTCCTACCTTGCGAATGCCCTCAGACGGGCTGGACACGGAGTAGTCCATGCCGCTGTTCTTGCTGATGGTTCTCCACAGCTCGGCGTAGGTGCTGTCCTGCTCCAGAGGGTTGGTGCCTTTGTTCCTGAAGTAGTCGTACACCGCCGAGTCCCTCACCGTGCCGTAATCCACGTCGATCTGCCGCGCCAGGTCCTGGAATGACCTGGAGGACATGACACAGGTGGAAAGTCATCATTTCTGTCTGAAGGTCTGGAGACCAGGTTTGTGGTCTGGATTTTAGAAATACTGATGCGGTTACACAACCAAACTCTAAGATTCTCTGTGCAGTGCTCAGTTTTACTTTCAGGTCTAAATGTTGATTTTTCCATCTGATCTGATATTTAAGATACATCATCTAAAAAATATCTCAGCCTGTGTATGTGACAAAGTCCAGCTTCTGGTTGGAACAATAATAAACTGATGATGGGTTTTCCCTTACACTGTAAATATATTCATGGCCTTTTGTTGTTGTTCCAAACACTGAAGTTAAATGAAAACCCAGTTTTTAAACACGCACTCCGGACTCTGCAGAGGAGCCAGAGCAGTTTTAATCTCACAAACTCGACTGATTTGTTTCTCTAACGGCCTCAGGACGTTTCAACAACCTCGAGTGGTTTTTAATAAGAACGAACAGAAACAGCTTCAAAAACAATCACCCAACAGATGATTGATTTCCAATAAACGAGAGCGACGCTGGAACAAAAAAGCATCTTTCCAGTGAATTATGAAACATGTACTGTACTCGACCAATCATGTTCTACAGAAACCAAAGTAAGGAACCGTGGTGCGTAAAGACATTAGATAAGAACCTGAAGGGAAACTGCAGAGGGATGAGCCCTGCTGGTTTCTGAACAGGTTAGCTCAGGAACTAATAAATGTACTTTGCATCCCATGATGCAAAGCGACCAGGCAAAGGGAACCATTTGTGACAAACCTGCAGTGTTGGATCTGATTGAGGTCACACCTCTCGTTATGTTTATTAATGACGGGACGTATGTGGTTATTGCAGCAGATGTTTATGGGGAAATCTTCTGAACGTGGCAGTTTTATTTGTGTGCGACAGCCATTAGGGCGACATCACTCACAACATGACTCGTGTTTGTTGGACGTTCTCTTAAGGTTTATGTTCATTTTGTTCTTGCGGCGAGCGCGAGGAGCAGACGGACGGCCGTCAGGACGATGCTGACTGATGCGTTAACGCTGGAGTTTAATTGGATCATCACGGTGCTGGGGGAGGCCAGAGATGATGCCCGAGTGGATTTTGCAAGTACATGTCGGGAATATAAAGCAGTCACAGCTTCTGAGTCTCTAGAGGCCGACTGGATAATTGAACTTCGTCACAGAGCGTTTGATTAATCTGAAAACAATGTTTTGTTCATATGCAGATGGAGTTTTTTAGGTTTGTGACAGCACCACATACCTAAAGACATTTGAATTCAATCTGTAAACCCTGTCAAAATGATTCTAAAGGGGGTTTTAAAGTTATGGGACGACCGAAGTAAAACTAGAAAAAACTTTCCTGTAGAATACAGTGCATAAAGCTATATAAGTCAGAATTAAAGTAATGGCTGCTGCTGTGAAAACCGTCCAGAGTTGTACAATCCTGTTCTGAGTAATGTTTCATCTTCAGGAGCAACAACAACAACAACGCTCAGCTAGTCCTGCCATGGTCTGGCTGGCTGAAGGCTCCTGACAGCATCAGTGAATGAAGTAAATATGAACAGTGGCCAGATTGAGCCGGTGCGGACTGGAAACACAGGGTGATGACACAGGCTGAAGAACAAAAACAGGACTGGGACTTTGATGTGCTGCCACTTTGGCTTTTCAGGGTGAACCCAGCAACAGAAATTGTCCAAACAACTGAGATGTCTGAGTTTTTTCCATTTCACATTAAATCTGCATCAGCGCGGAGGTTTGGATACTTCCTGGGCTGCTCACTGTCGGTTCACGGACACAGTGAAGCCGACGGTGGAGCTGATCCCTGATCAGGATAAATGTGTGTGTTGTTTCTAAGCAGAGAAAAGACACGGGGGCCACAGATGTGACTATAAACACATTCATCTGTTTGCACCTGAGGACACGAAGCTGTGAAACTACTTTTATTTCACTGTAAATAAAAACAACACACAACTGACAAACTAAAAAATAACTTTTATCGCTCAAATAAATCGACCCCCAGCTCACAGCTCTGGCTCCTCCTGCGTTTCTGTGGGGTTCGACTTCAGGAGCAGGTGCTGAGTTGCCTTTAAAGCAAAACTTCAGTCTGTCACCGTCTGAGCTTCTGCCGTCTCCTCTGCTGCTTTCATGGTCTTAACCGCAGCAACTCAAAGCCAGAGCTCCTCACTAAAGCGCTTTACAGTACACGGCACAGCGCAGTACCCCCAGTACAGAAAGCAACTCTGCACAGCTTCTAATTGGTTTGCAGATTTTAAACTTCACTTTTTGAACCTGGTGCCACAGAGACAAGTTGGACAAAGTAACACTCACATTATCTGAGCCCATGAAAAACCACCGGCTGAACTTTGGCTGAACCTTATCTTCCCTTCACACTTTGCTTTTGTTCTCAGGTTGATTTGCACCAATTAAGACTCTTTAGTTGAACAGGACATTTAGCCACACCCACTGAAACACACCTGTCAAACCACCGACACGACCCTCGTCAGTAGTCCTGCTAAGATACCACATTAGCTCTAAGTCCACCCAACTTTTTTCATTCCTATTCATGAGACATCCAGAATTTCTGTAGCTTTATATCATATGCAAATCACATCTGAACTTTTGAACACTTCCCCCTCTTTATTCAGTTTCTGCAGGGCGGCAAACAGCCAGAGTGTAGACACTTTCTGCTTTTTCATACGCATTACTACTTCAACTCCAGCCGCTCTCTTTATGGAGAAATATTCAAGCCGAAAGCTTTTTTGGCTAAACTGTCGACCCTCTAAATTTAACACGTCGGCTCCACTTAGGCAAAGAAGAACACTACCCACCCATGGCTTAGTTAAACCAGAGATGAGCTGCAGCTCTCCTCCGGCCTCCACAGCAGATTTGACATGATCAGTGTTAGAGGAGCCTCCTTAAGATCAATAATGTGCTGAGCCTGAAAGAGCAATTAGCTCCGTGCTGCTGCTGATCGACAGGAATGCATCTACAAAGGTCCGTTATCACGGCTGCTACATGTCTGTACACTGGGATGGATTACTGGGACCAGTCCAGGGGCCCCAGGGTTTACTGGCTGCTGTTTCAAGTGACTATCAATCAAAGACATAAAGGACCAGAGACGGAAAATACTCCAAGGAAAACAAATGGAAATACTAACCAGAGAGTAGCCAAACAAGCACACAGTGCCACAAAAATACTGCAAAGACTCAAATAACTACAGAAAATACTGAAAAGACTCAAATAACTACAGAAAATACTGCAAAGGCACAAATAACTACAGAAAATACTGCAAGGACACAAATAACTACAGAAAATACTGCAAAGACACAAATAACTACAGAAAATACTGCAAGGACACAAATAACTACAGAAAATACTGCAAAGACACAAATAACTACAGAAAATACTGCAAGGACACAAATAACTACAGAAAATACTGCAAAGGCACAAATAACTACAGAAAATACTGCAAGGACACAAATAACTACAGAAAATACTGCAAGGACACAAATAACTACAGAAAATACTGCAAGGACACAAACAACTACAGAAAAAAATTTGGAAAGAATTCAGTTTTGTTTTTGTGTAAAATGTTAACGATTTCAGTTTATTATATACTTTTACTTTACTCTTGTATTTATTTGAAATACAGTTGTATGTTTGCCATGTTAAATTTTTAGAAGGAAAATATTTAAATCAAAATTAACCTTAAATCTTTACGTCACTTGGGATTGGAAAGGAATTTAAGCCTGACTGAAACAGTGCTTTGGTTTATCTCATGATACATACATACATACATACATACGTATATATACATACACATATCACGAGATATAAAAATACATATTTTCATCCTGAGAAGTCACAGATTTGCCGGCTGCCTCTGTGTGTGTGTGTGTGTGTCTTACCGTATAGCGTGGTCCATGCGGGACACTGTGAGGTACGCTGCCAGGTTGGCGGTGTATGATGAACACACAATAAGCGTGAAGAGCCACCAGCTTCCCATGACGATCCTCAGAGCCACCGAGCCCACCACGCCGTCCCCACCTGTACACACAGATCACCTGCAGGTCATTACATCAAACCTCCGACGTTTTTAGTGTCCAGCTTCTGCACAGGTGGAACCGACATGCTGAGGGGATCGAACCTGTGACCTCACGGTTACAAGCTGCTTGGTGACCAGGGGGCCACCTGCCGCTTCATTACCATGACTGCATCTAATCCCACCTGTTAGGCCTAAAAGGTTTCCCAGGCAACCTGCCAGACCATAATAGGTGCAGCTGGGCGCCACTGGGAAACTGTGTGTGTGTGTTCATGGTCGAATACCTTTGTCAAAGCGTGTGTGGATCAATATGTCTCTGTGAGTGAGTGTGCAGGTTCCTCTATGTTTGTCAGGACCGAGACTTTTTTAAAAAATACTTTTAGACCTTGAGGTTGAGGACGTTTCATAAAGTGAGGACATTTTATAAAGTGAGGACGTTTCATAAAGTGAGGACGTTTCATAAAGTGAGGACGTTTCATAAAGTGAGGACGTTTCATAAAGTGAGGACGTTTCATAAAGTGAGGACATTTTATAAAGTGAGGACGTTTCATAAAACGAGGACGTTTCATAAAGTGAGGACGTTTCATAAAACGAGGACGTTTCATATAGTGAGGACGTTTTCATAAAGTGAGGACGTTTTTAATAAAGTGAGGACGTTTTTATAAAGTGAGGACATTTTATATAGTGAGGATGTTTTTTTTAAAGTAGATAGATAAAATTAGATAAAAGCAGGCAGGTCTTCATCTAAATGCTCCTTTACTGCTCTTTTATGTCAAACAATCCTCAAATTTTAGCATTTTGCGTTTAAGTTCTTACACCCACAGTTTAGACGTGGACGTTCAACAATCCCACACACACAAACCCACGTTCATTGAAGCTCAGTGCTCTGGAATCTAACTCTCGTTCATTTGAGCACTTTCAAGTTTAAATGGTCTTTTTTCTGCTTTTCTGTTAAATGTTTCAGATGCTACAAATCCTCCTAGTGATTAGTTTTCTCTTTTCTCTGACTGTAATCTGTGTAACTGCTCGCCCAAATCAAACCGGAACCATTTTTTACCAGACCGATAATGTTCCTTTTTCCTGTGATGAGCCCTGATTTCCAAGAGAGCCTGCACTGTTTCATTTGCTTTCAGGCGGCGTTTGTATCCAGTGTGACTCCCAGTGGGTGAAAAGGAAACTGGTTCCAGCAGCATAATGAGACACGTTTCTGCTGCAGGATGTTCCTGCTGATCAACAGAGCTGAAATGTCAGGTTTCATCACGGAACCAAAAGCTGAAATAACTGACTTTTTTAGCTATTTGGCAGCAGAACAGCTCAGCAACAGCAACACAAGGCTAACGTGTTAGCAAAGACAACCAGCAGACAGAGCAACATCAGCTCTGTCTGTTTTTATGGATGGACATTCAGCTCAGTATCCAATGAAAACCAAAACTGAGTTAAAAGGAAAATACCTCACGGGTTCCTCACGATGAGAACCCCAGTCACCAAAATACAAATATAAAGTGGGGGCTAATGAGAGCTGACACACATGATGAGCAACATTTTTCCTTTAAAATCCCATGGAGCAAAACAAAACAGTCATCACACTTGGCACCTCACTCGTTTATGCTGGTGAACTCAGGTGAATAGACCTGAACACAGGTGAACACAGGTGTATACAGGTGAGTAAAGGTGAACACAGGTGAACCATCATTTCTCTCACCTTGTTGTACGAACGCTCCGTAAACGATCCAGATGGCGCTGTGCAGCGTGCCCGCCCCCACGCCATTGGACGGTTGGCCCGGCGAAGGATTCTGGGCAGAGGACGAGCGCAGCGCCTGCAGCCTGTTGAGCAGGAAGATGAGGACTCCCACCACGGGGATGGCGGCAGCGATGCAGGCCCAGACGGCGAGGTCGAAGGGTGCAAAGAGGGAGAAGATGTTGATCTTTTCTTCGGGTTTTCGCAGCAGGATGCCGACGCTGTAGTCCAGGTAGCGTTTGCTGAAGTCCACGACATTCTCCCTCTCTGGCGTGATGGTGATGGCCGACACCGCCAAGTCGGCTCTCTGGGGGAGGACGGAGATGAAGCAGGCCCAGACAGGTCAGTAAGAACAGTCGGCCAATCAAAAATAAGCATTTATGTTTGTCAAACCACATTTACAGATCTGATCCTGAACTGTGCGACCATTTGGCGTCTAGTGCACCTTCTTGAGATTTACCTTGTTGATGAGGTCACCAATCATGCCGTTCCACGAGCCGTTGGGAAGCTGAGATCCATATTTACTGTCTGCCACCTGGGAGGAACCATTGACAAAGTTCAGGGGGTTTCCAGTCGATATTTCAGAGGCTCAGTTATATGAGGAAAGTTTGTTACTGATCCAATACCCTGACTTCAATACGCCGCAAAACAATATGTAGTTTTGGGCGTCACAGAGGAAGGTTGAGAGACAGACTGACACAACTATAGGACCAAGTTCTACACAATGATGTCTGTATCTGCTTCAATCAGTCAAACCATCAGCGATGGAGATTACCAAAACCAGCAGCTTCATTTGAAAATACTACCCAAACTGATTAATACAAGCCTGAGTGATGCCTCCAAACCCAGGGATGCGGGTCAGCCAGTCCTACCTGGTAGATCTCATATTTAAAACCCAGGATTTTGGCGAGAGCATCCAGGACATCAATGGAGAAGCCTTTATATCTCTTCGGCTGCCCCAGGATGTTCTCCGCCACCATAACGAAAGGATCCTCCTGCAGAGATGGAGGGAAGTGGGGATGTTAGAGAGGATAAAAGCTCCAGCTCAAACTGCAGCTTCAAGCTAAAGCTGCTGAACAGCAAACGAGGAAGATGAATGTTTTTCAGGCTTCAAGGGAAAATCAGGGGTAAGTGCAACAAGGAAAAGACACAGAGGCCACAGATGTGCAGATGTTTGAATGAGGACTGGATGGACAGCACATCTGTGGCACATCTGTGGCCTGTGACACAAGTTGTTTGGATCGAACATGAACGTTTATGTTTATTATTAATGTGAAATGGTTTAAAGTGTCTCCTCTTACAAACTGATTAGAAACTGATTTTATTATTGATGACTCTAAATAGACCTAATGTTCCTGAGCTCGGAGCGCTGTTAGGAGAACAGTGACGTTGTGGAGGAACAGGTAGTTTGTCTGACGGGAGGAACCGCAGGGCGAAGGTAATAGTCTCGTTTCTGCGCCAGCGCAGGAGGAATCAGGGATGAAAAACGCTCGTCTCCATCTCAAACTAATCTGGAGGTGCAGCTGAAACAAACGTTGAGCGGAGACTTTTGGCTGCAGGAACATGAGCGAGAGTCGAATCAAAGCAGACGAATCTCAGACACACTGATCCGTACAAAGCACTTTCTCTATTGACAGAGAGATTTCTGTGGATTTACTCGAGTGTGTTTTGTGCTGAGACTGCTGAATTATTTTTAATTCAAGAACAGAGCTCATGTTTGAAGAACTGAACTGGAAACACTGTCATAGTGACTCAGTTAAGTATCAGGAATCCGATGTTCTCTTTTCGGCTTTAGGTCTTTAGGTCTAGTCGTTTTATACGAAGCACCACTGGGCCTCAACTGGAGCTCCAACAATTTCCTCTTTTTGAAACCTTTCTCAGGTTTCATACATTTCTCTTTAATTCATAACAATAAATCTTTTATAATATTTTATTTGTCTCTTGTGTGATAAAACCTGCTGCTGTAGTTTTCTTCACAAATTTTGAGCTGTAACAACCAGTGAGCTTCCACCCACATGCAGCTCAAATCTGAACCAAACCTTTAATAAAAATCTGCTAAATGTTATTTATTGTGCATTTTCATCCACTTTGGCTTGTTGAGAAAAACAGCTGGTGCTTTGAATTTGTATGGAAACCCGCCAAATGAAGGTAACTCATTACAATTAGTCAAGTACTTTTACTCGAGTACAACTCTGAGATGTCTGAGGTACTTTATGTATTTCCATGTTGTGCTACTTCATCCTATTAGTGAAGTTTCAGTTGCTTTACCGTTACAGTCGCTGCAGCAGCTACAGGTTGGATTTTAATTTTTTACGTTAGCGTCGCCGGTCACACGGTACCTACCAGTAACGTGACCACTTTGACCGTCACTCCCTGCATGCCGTTCTCTATCCGGCTCTCCTTCAGACTGCCGTTCAGTCCGTGAACCGAGTCCCACGTGGCGAGCTGCAGAAAAACAGCAGAGGAAGACGAGTGTAAACGGCAAGTTTTAATCTTGTCATTTGTTTGGGTGTCAGAGAAGACAAACAGGTGGAGACGAGACCTTGTCGATGAAGTAAATGCTGCACGGCTCACAGGCTGCGATTTATTCACTGCTCTCATTGGATTTCATGTGGGAGAGTCTGCTGCTGCAAATTAGACAGAATACGGCAAAAAGAAAACGAAGAAACATCTATGTGACCTGCCAACAATCCACTCCAGCTTGTTTTCATTCATCACATTTTCAGCCGCACAACAAAACGAACCTGATCTAATTAGGTCCCCAAAACCTGCTGCCTCCTCAACAGGAACACAAACTCCAAGAGCAGGAAAGTTGTTCCTGTTCCGCTGATCTCAAACAGGTTTTCTGTCAGTTTCTTGCTAAATAATCTCAGCCATTCCAAAAATCACAATCAAAAGAGGAAAGAGAGAAATTCTCCTTCTCAATAATGATCCTTGTCTATTCACACTGTCTCATTCGATTATAAGAGTCTCATACGTCCCCTCCAGCATCTTCAGTTTCATCATCCCCGACTTTTTATTCATTTTTTATTTCTCCTGCCAGAAATAATCTTCACACCTTCCACTGGATTATCTCCTCAGCAGCTTGAAGCTTGAACTCTGACATCTGTGATCCACAAACATGCGACTGTCAGTCCATCCACCT
The DNA here is from genome assembly GCF_900324485.2 of Mastacembelus armatus. NCBI lineage: Eukaryota > Metazoa > Chordata > Actinopteri > Synbranchiformes > Mastacembelidae > Mastacembelus > Mastacembelus armatus. Next base: position 19,043,414 of record NC_046651.1, on the reverse strand, counting down.
AAATCCCACTATAAGAATTACAGACAGTCAACAGCACAAACATGATCTCTGCTGCGTTTACAGTCCGCTCTCCCTCTCATGGACTGACGGACGTCCGCTGTGAGCAGAAGCTGGTGTTAGTCTGTGTGTGGGGAGTGTTGGAAACGCTGTTAATACAGAAAATGACTGGACTGGTCCTTTAATTCCCACCTCTAGTCACCACAGGCTGGATTTTTATCTGGCTGGTTTTTTTGTTTTGTTTTTTGCTGCTCGTGTAATAGCAGCATGAATGTTTGAGTGTAATTTTCATAAAAGCCTCGGCTTGGCAACACACACACACACACACACACACACACACTGTGTTTACTGATTAGGTGGAATAGTGATGCGTGTGTGTGTGTGTGTGTGTGTGGACCCCACAGCACCAGTGAAGTGTCACTACAGACAACCTGAGCCCAGTCCCTCTTACAAAGTCCCATCCTGCCTCGGCATGTTAGAGTGAGACCAATCCATTAACGAGCAGCTTCCTGCATCAATAGAACATAAAGGAGAAGATCACATTAGAGGAGGCCAATAAAAGCCCGTGATCGACCAGGCTCCGACTCATTTGACAGTTAATGTGGACACGCTTCATAATCTCCAACACAATGTCTTCATTAGAGCGGCTAAGCTAAACACGTCGTCTGTTTCTTATTGTTCCATGAGCACAGCTGTAAACAGCTGCACCGTAATACAGCACTGACACAGAACACAGAGGAACATACGTGCTTTAGGTTCTCTCATCTCCACCTTCAGTGAATAAACATAAAAACAATAACCACAAATACAAACAACAAACAAACAAAAAAATACTAGTTTGCGGTTTATACACTACAGAAAAAACGGTGTACAGCTGAATGTAGACCAGGTTCTATTTAGAACCTAAAGAATTCAGTTTGACAGGGTTCTTCACAGGGTGCACTACATACGTCCTGTTCCTCAGCAAACATGAAACATAACTGGAGAAACAAGACAAGTATCAGAAAATAAAGAGGCTTTAAGAGAAAAGAGGCCGAAGGCAAAGGAAGAAAGAAATAATTGGTTTAATACTCAGTTATTCTCAGCACTGAGCTCCTTCTTCTGGTCTGCGACAGTGTGTGTCCTTCATGAACACACACACACACACACACACACACACACACCCAAACTAACGCCACAGCCTGAGGTCATGACTCTTGGTTTCTCGTCTCTTATTTCAACTATACATGATCAGAGAAACAGAGAAGAACAATATCATCCACATAGACTGAAACGCGATGAGTCTTATTTTTTACATAACATTCAAGACGGACTCATGTTTGGTGGCCCCCTTTAACGAAACCGGACTGATTTAACCAGATTTCACTGCTACGGCCTAGTCCTGGGTACTGTTAGCTAGAACCACATTTTAAAAGCAGACGTCTTCCTTCCAGTAATGTAGTTCCTGTTCCCTGAAAGACTTTTTGAGGACTGCAGATTTGGTCTGTGTTTGGCTGCGATAAGCTAAAACACCTGTGAGTAAACACATTTCCTCCTTTAAGCCTTTAATACCCTTAAAAAATGAAAGCTAATTTGCAGAATTGGCATGAAGACACACACGAGGAGTTAAATCAAGGTAAGTGCTAATGGAAACTCACATTTGCAGAACAATTCCTCTTTTGACTCTTGGAAATTACAGAAAGTTCAGAACTGGTGTCAACGTTTAAGCTGTGGCTGTTGCAGCTGGACTGAACCAGGACTGAACCAGGACTGAACCAGGACTGAACCAGGACATCTGGGGCAGAACATCACACGACGTAAACCAGAGAAGTACCAGCTGCAGAAAAACATCAGCTGTGACGCTTTATCAGGGTTTCCCACCTCTGAGTCTAATTCATTTAATTGGTTCAGATACACCTGGTGTTCTCCTGTGTCTGTCCAATCAGAACTTTGTGGGCGGGTCAAAGAACAGGGTCCTGCGAACAGATGTGCCAGTTAGACCATGAAGACCATGCTCACAGCACTGGTAATTTATCAACACAACCCGTTTCAGCTGATTATTATACAAATACATGTGACCAGGTACATGGAATCTAATCAGATCATCTGTTCCCCAAAGAACACCTGTTCTAGGTTTCTACTGTGTATTGTTCTCCAGTTACAAAGTTCACAAGAAGAATCTGTTTGCTCTTAATTGAAACCAATATTCTGCTGATGAGCAAGTTATTGAATGAAATGTCATTTGAATTCATTCAGTCTCACTCTGCCTGTATTATACTGATGCTAAGGACCACATTTCCCATCAGCCCCACTGATTTCTAACTCCTATTCTGGTTTCTTACTCCTTCCTGGTCACAGCCGGTGGGATCTACCTGCAGTTCCACTCCACGATTCTGAATTATCGATGATATAAAACCAATGTGTTCTGCAGCGCAGAGGCAGAGCTTTACATCACCGTCAGCAGACCTTCTATTCCTCCTGACAATTATTAGATTATTAATAGGAGAAATAGATTTTCCAAAATGCCAGACGGTCCCCGGTGCGTTGCCCGTCTGTCTAACCGCAGCTCGTTTTGCTGACTTACAGTGGCCATGTTGCTCCGTGCTGCCGGTAACAAGAGGCAGAGGAGACAAAAACATGAGACACGATGAGAGAATATGCCGAGGGACATTACAGCATCGAGCAACAACACGCCTGCAGCTTCTTCTCCTACCTGACTGATCAATATTTATGTTCAGACTGATGGTTTTACTGTGAAAACAGGCGGAGCACACGGCCGTACAGGAGCTCTGCCTCTACTATCTCTGCCTTTGCAGGTTTTCATTGGCTCAGACCCACCTGATCCAGGTCCTCGAGGCCTGGAGTCTGACACCTGTGCCTTAGAGGACACAGAGACTCTGAAAAGGCTCGACTCATTTGTGCTCTACATGCACAACTGCACCTGCATGACTGTTTGTTCTCCCCCATTTTAGACACAACACTGAGCTGAAGCTGCTCATCAGCTGCTGAGCCTTAAAACCACGGGAACTAAAGTCAGACTCTAGAACCATGAGCGTCGAAGTCCGACTTCTGGATTATTCAGAGACTCACACAGCTAGGCCTGAGACCCAGTTCAAGCTCAAAACAAGTGTCAGAAGATGACTGGAGCCACAGTCATGTCTTTACCCACAGTTTGTGCTCATGCAGACACACCTGTCTGTTAAAACCTTCAATAAAACTGATCAGACCTCATCACACTTCGTCAAAAGAAGCTTTAGCAGCATATTAACACAATTTCTAGTGACCAGGTTGGTCAGAAGACAAACAGCTGCAGCCCCGTCAGCACCGGTTTGGATGATTTCCGTCCGTGTCTGCAGCCTCTGGAGAAATGGTCTCAATTTAATTTAGGAGCACCTGATAAAGCTGAGCCTAAATCAAATCTTTGTAAATTCAAACATCCTGAAGAATCAGCTAATAAACGTCAGCACTGATCTGGTCACATCCAGCAGAGGTCAAACACGGCAGATAAATCTCCACCGAGCTGCTCGTGCATTATCCCTCCACTTCCTGCTTCCTTCCTTTCCCTCAAATGTCAGGCCTCCTCCTCGGACGTATTTCTCCAACTCACTCTCCTGCGGACAGAAATGCCAGTTCGCCACTTCCTGCCCAGATGGCTCCTTATTTATTCCCACACCCGCCCCTCACCCCGTCGTTGTAAAATGGCCGAGCAGGGTGTGAGTCCCAGAGATCACTTTTCCACACGCTGCATTAACATCTGAGGAGCTAAGTGATGAACTGCATTCACACTGTGCTGGTCCCTGTTAGCAAACAAAGACAAACTGAATCGTTAGAGGAAACAAAAGCAGGACTCGGAAAGAAAAAGCCTCAGGGAAGGAACAAGCCGCAGTAAAAGTTACAGTACAGAGGTAGTATCGCATAAACTATTACGAGTAAAAGTACACATCCTGCAGAACGGACTACAGCACCTCAGGGTCCGTATCCGGTTTCTTTAAATATAAAGGAGTGGAACACATATTTCCATTTACCATCATCCCCTATAAAAGAAATAATTACAACTAGATTAAAATGCAGACTCAAGTTATAGCAAACACAAACCACCATGAGGATCAACCTTATTTTTAATAACAAGGCTGTTGGTTATAGTGTCATCTTTAACAATGCATCGTATTTTATACCCAGTGCACAATAATTAAAAACTAGTCCAACAGTCAAATGACTGTAGTGGAGTAAAAGTACAACAGTGAAGTCATTCTTCTCTTCTAATTTAACTCCAGCTCCATTTCTTATTCTATTTAAACCCCAGATTTTATTTTAATTCTTGCTTATGTATTTTTAATTTGTCTTTTATTTCTGCAAAGCACTTTGAATGACTGTATGAACTGTGCTGCACAAATAAACTGGGCTTTCCATCACCGACTTTAACTTTCAAAGTTAAATATGATAAAAATGTTTGTTGTTGTAATCACGACAGATTAGATTTTAAAATGTTGGTTCAAGGGTTTTTGATTGTGATCAAAGGACGACGACGAGACGCACAAACACACGACGCGGTCCACGGCGCACGCACACGCAATAAAAACAACGTGCCTGTCAAGTGACTGTGCTGAGCTAAACGTGCACACACACACACACACACACACGCAGCCTCCCACACTCAGCAGGATTTCAACGTTCCTCAGTTTCACTCGCTCTCTGATGCATTTTACTGTGTGAGACGTCTTTGATGTGTCTAATCTACACAAAGCAACGCTCTCCAGGGCCTTTTCATAGAAACACACACCAATAACAATTTACTATCCAATTAGTGCACATACGTGTGTGTGTGTGTGTGTGTGTGTTTCAACCTCTTCTCTCCATCCAACAGCGATCTGTGGGCGTTAGATAATTAGCATTGCTGCGGGGTCCTCACACAGCTACACTTCATATTCAACCTTCACTGGATTATAAAACTTGATCATTTCTGCTTTTTAATTCACGTCAGGATGTTAAGTTCATCACACCTCACTACAAAAAGCTGTATTTGCACTGAGACGATGTGCATGCATGGATGGTTTAGAAAAACGCAGAGCAAGTCAAAATATATTTAGATATTTCTCTGTCAAACATTTTGTTCCTGAGCAAAATATCTAAACTATGGATCAAAAACATTTTCTGTCGATTTTCACGATTTCTAAAAATCAAGGTCCTGATCTTTCCTGTACAATCACTTTCTGTCATTACAGCCCAGAGTCGCCTGAAACGAATTAGAATTTATTACATCCTGCACAAGGTGAAGGGACGGTTTTATATCCCTGAGAAAACCCAAACGCTGCTTCTGCTTTGTGTCGCTGTTTCATTACAGCGTCTTTTCTCCATGTTCCGTCCTGCCATTATCACCAAACCTAATTTGGTGTCTCTTTATGGGACGTCCAAGAGCTCAGGGGTCATTCATCATCTGACAGGAAGCAGACTCCATTTTGTGGCTTTGGGGAGAAATGAAAAGACAGAAAAGAAAAATATCCATCTTGTCCTATTCACAGAAAAAAGCAAGCTTTTGGTTTTCAAAGGCACCAATTGTTGTTAACGAGTCCAAATTACCTCAGAGATTTGAAATTAGTACAGTGCGAGGCTCGTTTTTGTTCTCCAACATTTCTAATGGATTCATTTCAGAGGGGCAGTAACAACGCAGTCCCCATTACAGACAAATGGGTGGGTAATTTCTATCCTCAACAAAATAATTGCAAACGTCTTTATCTGCGAGACAGAAGACAGTGACGGACAGAAGAGTCGGCAGAGACAAAGAGGAGACAGAGAGGAAAGAGACGTGTAAATGACAGGCGGGTCGGACCGCCGTGATAGAGGATGTAAACATGTCATCGACCACGAATGACGTCGTCGTCGATCAGTTTCATTAAAACAGGAGCAGCAGAAATGTATTTCAGAAATAACACAAAGCATAAATAAAGTCTCATTAATGGAAATAAGTTTCGTAAACTGGGTCATTATCATTCAAAACTAATTAAAAAAACGAACATCATGTTCACATCAGGCGTGTAATCATTTCATACCACTACAATGCAGTATTAGGTATTAGGCAAATACTAATCCACATTATGGGATGTGCGTTCTTAATATTTGATGTTTCTATCAACCTACTGTTAATAGACAATGGAGGCCGTGGAAACCCTCCAACTATCTGGTAACACAACAATAAAGACTTAAGGGGCTGATACACATGAAAACCTTATTCAGTTATTGTGTGAGACTGAACAGCTTCTGTTTTAGAGCAGTTTTAAAGTATCAACGTTGTTTTATAATTCGATTCAACCAGGCAGAAGGTTAAATGTTAAACTACATGAGGAGTAAAATGCAGAAGGAGCAGATCATCCATCTCATGCCTGGTATAATATCAGTACTGGTCAGAATCCAGATGTTTATGTGACACAAACTGATGTGAGACAAGCTCAGCAAGCAGCCCCTATGGAAACATCCTTCACTGCATCGACACCAGACACACAAAACACTGAGTTGGTCTCATTTGTTTAGGATCATAATTAAAAAGCTTTTAACTTATCTCATTTTGCTGGGCGACCTGTTGCGGACCCCCGAGGACCCCAGTTTGAAAGCCCTGCAGCTAAATCAGGGTGCTATTAGAAGTTGGAGAGGTTATCTGTCTGCTGTGGTCCCAGCAGCCGCCCTCCGTCTGATTAAAAACAGCCGACACTCCCTCTGAGGATCGTGGGCGAGAGCATAATGACTTCTGACTTCGACCAATGGAAGAAGACGAATAAATACCAAAGTTTTATTTTCCCAGTGTTTTCTGGGGGGGGGGGGGTGATTCACTAAATTCAAACGGCTGAGAAGACGCATCAAAAGTCAATGAGATGAGAAAAGTTGGGACAGATCTGGGGGATAATACACGAGGGAGGTCTGAAGGACCAGAGCGCTGCAGCACAAATTTCTGGGGAAGGAGGGAAATAACATTTCAATCTCCATCAGGTCTGATCTGGAGGTGGGTGATGTTTCATCTGTGGGGAGAATTTGCTTTGAGAAATGGCCCCGGGCGGGTGGAGGAAAAGGCCTGGGCATCACAGAAAGATGGAGATGGAGATTTGGATAAGGACAACACTGTAGGGGGAAAATAAATCGAGCGTGTGTGTGTGATGAGAGCGAGCAGCTGATATCAGACAGCATCTACCTGCACGTCAGAAACTCTATAAAACTTTCCAGCATACAATCAACTCCCAGCAGCCCCATCTTCCTCCACACACGGCAGATTTAAACTGCCTAAAGAAATCTATGTCAGATAAAGTGGAAGCTCGCCGTTTACGTTTCCGCCTGCGTTAATCCTCCAGAACCGGACAGTCGTGCTGAGATCAGACAAACAGCTGGAACACAGCTACCGAGTTTCAGGACAGATGGTCTCATTTCTCCGTGTAATCTATTTGGTTTTCAAAGCAGATGTCGATTCCATTTCAGTCTAACATCAACCAGAAACAACTGTCGCCAGCACAGGAGCCCCACGTGTTCGTGTCCTGATCAGTTTCCCTGTTTAGCCACCAGCCTGATGCCTGAATCAGCCGTTCGCCAAGAACTTTCAAAACTCTGAGCTGGTTTCACACAGAGAAACCGGTTGTAGCTGACAGACACACCTGAACTGACCTGGCACCAGGTTGAACATTAGGAGTCATGGGTCAGAATTTGGTTTCTGTGATGAATCATTGGACTGATTTTGTCTCTCAGCCGGACAAGACACGTAGTTAGGACATGGTTAAGACTGTAAAGGAACAAAAACAACATCAAGCAATCAATTCTTTTAAATGTCATTTTTGAATTCATCGACTCAAAATCCATAAAAATGGACAAACTGGAAGCAGAAAACTAAAAACAGCAGTTCAACTCTGTCCAGCTTCACTCAACATCTGGTTTGGGTCAAGTCAATTCAAACTTTCTACGTGCACGTCACGCGAACTTCAACATCTGTCCGAGTCCGCGAGGATCATCGTGCACACGCTCACATGCAGTCGTGTATGTGCAGGCAAATGTCTGGACACACATCAATTTTCCAGCTGTTCTGAAAATGTCTGAACGAACTGGATAAATGTGGGACAGCAGCCTAACACCAAAAACACCAAAGGTCTTTCCCAGCTCTGCCTTTACTCACACACAGTTTGTGGGAAGGACTCAGCCAAAGCTGGGACACCTGGAGGACACCTGGAGGACACCTAGAGGACACCTGGAGGAAACTGTTTGCCTCCATTTCCTTCTCCTGCTGCAGGAAAGATGGAAGGAGCCATCACTGCATTTCTGACTCTTCACTTTCTGCTTTTCCCTCTTTACCATTTTGCTTTGGACCAGTTCAGCTTCAGCACCAGAGCTGAGCCGGAACATGCCAGACCACCTGTGTATGCAGACGCAGACTGAGACGGGGACTGTATATAATGTTCATATGTGAGGCAGCACACAAGAGCTCCCACATGAACCGTGTGTTGTTAACATGTCTGGAGTGTGTGTGAGAGACTAATAACTTCATAATGTGTGAGAATGTTTGTTTTGGAAATACACTTCTATAATATTGATTATGGGTGTGTGTGTGTGTGAGAGACAGAGCTGTGGGCTCCTAATGGTTGTTATGTAACACAGGGGGCTCATAAGTCAGAATGAGAAGCGAGGTGATTAAATCTGCAGCAGCCTCTGTGTGTGTGTGTGTGTGTGCGTACTGTAAATCATCTTCACTGTTTGTTTGTACAATTAAAGAATAATAAAGTCGTCCATGTTTCCTGTAACTACACGGTTAAACGTGTGATTTCATCTGGTGACGTTATGTTTAGTGTTGAGTAAAACTGATTATGGAGAAGTCCCTATTAGTCCGTCCTTTTTCTCGACACAAATAGAAAACAGTGACGAACGGTGAGACTGACCTGAGTGCAGCAATCAGCCCCTTCATTCAGAGAAGCCTCTAAGTCAACTACACCTGAGAAAAATCCCCTCCCTCCATCTGTGAATGAGCTTTAGAAAAGTCAGATTTTATGCAGATCTTTGACTTTCCTGCCAAGTTACAAACCGTCTTTACCGACCTCATGTCTTCTTCACCTTTTGTCTCTAATGTCTCTACTTCTCGTCTCTTTTCCTCATCTCGTCTTTTTCTCCTCTGCATTTATTTCTCGTCTCGTCTTTACGACTTTTCCTTCTTCCCTTTGTTTCCTCTTCTCTCCCTCCCTGCCCTGACACATTTCAGTGAACAGGTTCTGAGGTGAAATTACACAAATAAGGTCAGACAATAGTCTCGGGGGACTTTTTAAAGCAGCTGTTTCTAATCCTCAGTTACTGTGCAGCTACAGAAAACGGCACGTTACAGATGATAAATCCGTGAAAATGAGGTTGAGTCAGTGCAGCTTCCTGTGTCACGCTGAGGTTGTGCAGGATGACAGAAGATGATGATAAATTATATGATCAAGGTGCATCTTCAAATGACATTATCTCAAACACCAACTGCACATCAGCACTGAGGTGAGGAACTGCAGTGATACCGTGCACCCTGATTAATTACATTTCTAAGCCTTTCTTAAGATCAGTTCCACATATATTTACAGGAGAGGATGTAAAACCCATCAGATGAATTAAAACCTCATTGATCCTGCTCTTCATTGGTACTTAATGGTTTAATGGAGAGCCACGAGTGTTTGCAGTGTTAATAAATATAACCCTTTTTAAATGACAGACAAACTGAACTGAGAACCAACACTTCATAAGAAATATGTAAATGTGACTTTGACTTTACAAACATTCAGATGAGTCTATCAACATTTTTTTCAGCTCAGATCTTCTCACATCTGGATTTTGGCAGAATAACCTTTGACCTGTAGCTGCAGTGCATTCTAGTCTGTGCTGATGTTTAAATCTCCTGTTTCACCAGCTGGGTTTAAACAGATGTGACAGACGAGAGAGTACACCCCCTTCAGGATTCATGTTTTCTGAATTAAAAAACTGCTTTCAGGTAAATCACATGACTATTCATCCTCAGACACACCTTTACTTTCAAAATAAGTGTCCTCTGCTGCCAGCTTACCTCTCCTACTCAATCACAAACTCAGCTGAGGTACTACTGCCACCATTAAAAGTAATACTTCTATCAATACTATCACATAATCCGACCTAAAAACTACCCCAGACACCATAGCAAGCACCTGATGCTGGCTTAGCAACCAGTAAAGACACCATAGCAACCACCTGACGCTGGCTTAGCAACCAGTAAAGACACTATAGCAACCACCTGATGCTGGCTTAGCAACCACTAAAGACACCATAGCAACCACCTGATGCTGGCTTAGCAACCAGTAAAGACACCATAGCAAGCACCTGATGCTGGCTTAGCAACCAGTGAAGACACCATAGCAACAACCTGATGCTGGCATAGCAACCGGTAAAGACACCATAGCAACCACTAAAGACACCAAAGCAACCACCTGATGCTGGCTTAGCAACCAGTAAAGACACCATAGCAAGCACCTGATGCTGGCTTAGCAACCACTAAAGACACCATAGCAACCACCTGATGCTGGCTTAGCAACCAGTAAAGACACCATAGCAAGCACCTGATGCTGGCTTAGCAACCACTAAAGACACCATAGCAACCACCTGATGCTGGCTTAGCAACCAGTAAAGACACCATAGCAACCACCTGATGCTGTCTTAGCAACCAGTACAAACACCATAGCAACCACCTGATGCTGGCTTAGCAACCAGTACAAACACCATAGCAACCACCTGATGCTGGCTTAGCAACCAGTAAAAACACCATAGCAACCACCATATTTTGGAAGGATAATGAAGCAGTAAGTGTTTTACTTTACAGTGGCACACAACAACACTCAAAAGCTCTCATATATTTAGAGGTCTAACCCCATCACATACAAAAATCCTAAAATTACCAGCAGGTACATTTACCTTCAATGACATATCCACTTATCTCAGGTGTCCCCGATGACACTGCTCCCACTTCTACTAAGACTTTAATGTCGACACACAAAGGAATAATAGTCTGTGCACTTTTACAAGTTCAACCAAGCAACAAGGACCATTGCCAGGATGTAAAAAAATTCTGATTCAGGTCTATGCTACTTCAGCACAGTCGGCATGATGAGTGATGACATTCAAACGCATGGACGACAACAACAACAGCCTGCAGCGCTCCTCGATACAGAACAAGGCAGAGCTGTCAGGCAAACGCTGCTCTGAACAAACACATGGAGGGGGAGGGGAGTGTGTTTATACTTTACCCACTACACAGGCCAACAACACAAGCATTAAAAGGGTTTTTAAAAATCCTTCCAGCTTTGGGAGGCTTGTCTGAAAAGTGGCAGTTTGAAATGAACCCGCATGTGCTTATGTGTGCACTGTTTTCTGTATCTGCATCTGTGAGAAGGGGCTTATTTAAATGGACAGTGAGACTGCATGTTAGTGAAAGAGTGAGATGGCGAGAGGGTGAGTTGAGGCGTATGTGTGATATCAAATATGTGTGTGTGAAAGTGACTTTGCTTTTATTTGAGTGTGTAACAGTGTACTCTGAAATATGTGTCAGACTGAGCTGCTGTCACACACACACACACACACACACAAATAAAAACATCAAATTACAGTAGATGGTTTGTCTGGTTGACTGATTTTAGATCAAGAAATGAATAACCTCTACGCCGAGGAGAAATAAACATGGTGACAGATACAACATGAGTCTCAAACACTGATAATTACTGTTTAATCACTGCTCGTAGTTGAGTGACCAAATCAAATATATAAAACTCCCCACTGCTTCGTCTGTTTATGACTGTCTGTGTTCACTTATTACGTCCAGCCAATGCGTTCCAACAACCACCCTCCAGATAAAGACTTTTCCTCGTTAGGAAACCAGGGCTGAAACAATGAGAGAAATAAACTACTGATTCAGAGTAATGAAAAATAATTAAAAACAATATTCCCTCCCAGCCTCAAGCAAAACAAGACGTTAAATGAAATGTAGCAGTTTGACATTTATTAAAGTACATCAGTAATGACCTGCGGATCAATTAGAAGTTGCAGCTCTAAAGAAAACCCAGAATATTGGAAAATAATCAGCGAGAGAGCAGGACTGATGGTAACAGCTCAGCAAGGTTAGGTAGATAACTAATCAAACATTTGCCAGCATCTGTATTAACCTCTGACTGCTAACTAAGAAAACTGACAGGACTTTGCATCGTGTGTTTTAATTACTATGAGGACAACACATGCTTCGATTTACCAGCACAGCTTTCTTGTCCGTCCAATATGCAGCAGCAGCATTTTGGGTTTTTTAGCATTTTTAGCCTCTGCACCGTTTATTATCGGTTCATTCGTTCGAAGTGAAACACTGTGAACTCACCCTCTTGATGTCTTTGCCGAAGGTCTCGCTGAAGCTGGACCCGAGGATCTCAAACTGGACGTGGGAGTTGGAGCCGCTGTCCTTAAAATCCATGGTACCTGTCAGACCCGTGATGTTACCCTGCAGGAAGGCACAGGAAAGCATGAGGGGGATGTTAAAATCACGGAGGATAAAATAATATTCACAGTACTGGACCACACCATCTATTTACAGCAAAAAGAAAATATTATTCCTGCAGATAAAATATAATGAATGAACAGAGGCAGGACCACAGGAAGATATAGAGACAGAGGAAACTTTTAAAGGTGTCGCAGGTGAAGAGGAGGGGGAGACTAGAAAAGAGGTAATTTAGAAAATCAAAAAGGACTGAGAGATATAGGGACTAGAGAAATCTGATGGTGAGTGTCTCGCAATGCAAACCTTTAACCCTCTGGGGTCTGAGGGGGTTTTTGGGGCCTGGACAAATTTTGACATGTCCTGACATTTGTGCTTTTTTCAGTGTTTTTTAAACATATTAATGTCTAGTCTGATAACACTGTAATCAGCACAAAATTGGCTACAATAATATGTGAGCAGCAAGTTTATACATTATTGTGTTTTTGAGAAAAAAGTGTTTATGCATGGCTAGTGAAAAACTACAATTTTTTACTCACTGAAATAAGACCATAAAACACAAACAGAACATTGGTTCACAAGACTTTGGAGACCAGCATGTTGTAGGCTAAAGTGTTTACTTCAGAGTGCTGTGAATGTCATCTTGTTCACACATTCACCGTAAACAATACACTGATTTAAATTTTCTAAGACACTTTTTGTCCAGAAAGGCCATATGCAAGAGGGTGTGTCTGAGGATGAATAGTCATGTGATTTACCTGAGAACACAAAAGACGCACTGAACGACCAGACAAAGACGCGCATAATGAGCCTTTCAGTCAATGTAGATGGGACGGATTAGTGCTGTACAATACAACACAATGAGGAGCCAAACGATCCTCATTTGAGTTAAAATCAGTGTTTTTACTCTGAGGACAAGCTAAACTATTTGTCTCTGTGTGGAATGTAAGGAGCGCCGCTTCACGTGCGTAACGCGCCATCATCCAAACGCGTCGAAAAAGTGAGTAAATTCTATGATGAAGTTTGATATTTTGTGTCATTTCTCGGGGGCGCGCACATATTTACCTGGTTCACCTGAGATTATTTACATGTGAACAGTGGACAGTGTACAAGGCGGGACCGCATTACCTGTAATGAGGTGAGACAGGAAAAAACGGACTTCTCCTTACGTTCATACGGATTAAATCAAAAGTGATGATTTGTTTTTGACTTGAATTGTTTCACTCAAAAGAAAACATTTCAAGCTTTCTAGCCATATAATTCTTATTTTTATGAGCCAAGTATTCGCTGAGATTCTGGTTGTTTTATTTACGCGTCTGTGAAGAGAAATGGCAGAGACAGAAAAGTCCGAGAGCGCACCCTGTCGGCTTTCTTTATTTAAAAAAAGCAAAACGTTTTGTTGTTATTATGATATACCACTAAAACTAGACCCTTTACAGATTTGAATGATATACTTCTTTTATCTGTACGATCAGAATTGACGGAGTAATTTAAGTTTGTTTCGGCCTTATCAGAAAAAGATGCGTCAAAACGCGCTGGCGCGTGCGTCGACCCCAGAGGGTTAATATGAGGCTGCGATAGTGACGCCCACGAAGGGTCATGACTGAACTCATGAAACCCATATCAGTACAGTCTGAATTAGGAGTTCACTGACAGTTTAGAGACGTATGGGATGTCACGTCAAACATCGTTGGCTGAGTTCAGCTCGTGACGTTTCGTTCTGCTGAAAGGCCACGAATGAAATGTCATCGCATGACTCCCATCAGTTCCTGTTGCATGTAAAGCAAGACTGAAGTCACCCATCACCACAGGCCAGCAAACTAAATGTTTCTCTGTCAGAAACAAAGGTCACAGTCATTGTCACCTGGAGGAAAATCAGCTTTGATACCATTTGTTTTGTTTGCTACAGAGTCAGTGAAGCTTCCCGTCCTCAGGCATTTCAGCTATAAAGAAAAATAACTGTAGCAGCGTTTAACTATTTGTTCAACACTGCCTGTCAGTGAGTCTAATTCTGATGGAAAAGCTTGTTTGCAAAGGAAATGAGACATCAAGTACTGCAGTAAAACAAAGTTACGGTCAAACCCTTCAACCAAGCAATTACACCAATAACACACCGGAGCGAGCAATAAAAAGATCAATAAAACGCAGGAATTTACTGCAGAACAATGATACACTGGAGCAGCATGACTCTGAAACCGAGCCAACATGCAGACAAGACATGGGACAGACAACACGACACACAACTGAACCTGCAAACAAACTGAGCCTCAACTGACCATAAAACCAAGTTAACAGATAAAACCTAAACGTGTCATCAGGAAACCCAGAGTCAACCTGGACCATCTGTTTTAGCTCCTGAACAGTCAGGGATGATAAATCCAACTGAAATGTTGTTTCGGGTCAGGAAAATCTGTAACTGACAGAAAGTTCAGCTTCCATCACGTGTGATAATATGTTATGTTACTAACCTAAAACCTGACTGCTGTCTGCAGCAATGACAACATGTCCTTCTCATTAAGGGGGGATGCTGGGTAATCCTGCCAATAAAGAGCTCAGAGCCGTACGAAGGTCTGCGACGCTCTCGGTGTGAAAGGTTCTCCTCCGCCTTCACATTAGTGAGAGCAGATCACTAATGAGCTCAGAGGCTCATGTCAAACACTCAACCTGATGTTTTCTGAATGAAACACAGCTTTTCACGCTCTGAGGGAAACATCAGCACCTTTCACCAATTACACAGGAGGAATCTGAGCTCGGCTTCGAGGATGCAGGTTCAGCGCACATCAGGGATTAGGCCGATTGATTTGCTTGTTTCTGACTGAACGTCTGTTAACAAAGAAGCTGTTTATTCTTTTGTTTGAGGTTGGTATGAATCTAATCAGGCTTTAATGTTCTCCACATGTGCTCCAGTCTTCAAAGGCTTTCCCCCAATTAAATCTATTCAAAGTGAAAACAACACATGCTGCTTTGTGTTATACCGGACTGCACTTCTGTTTAAATATTACTGAGGACATGAAGGAAAATTGGTACGTTAAGCAATCACCTTCAAGCTGTTAATCAGTTCAACAGCCTTGGAAAAGGAATCATTAGAGCACTTCAGCAGCACTTCAGAGTCAAAGGGATTATGAAACTTCATACAAAAATAGTTGTGCTTCAAAATTTCTTCTGGTTTTGATATCAAAAACAAAAAAATCAATCATACACTGAATACGGATTAGTCCTTGTGACCCTGAATGAATCAGAGGTTCATCAAAAAATTAGGATGAACCGGATGAACCAGGTCTGCTCATCAAAGGATAAAACCCAGAGATGTGAGCCAGAGCAGCGGTGTGGCTCCCTGCTGCTTTTTTAATGGACAACAATAGAGGTCTACTGCACAGACCCATAAGCTGAACCACGTTCTGGATTCATTCATTCATTGGTGCTGTCAGGCTCTGGATGGGGTTTACGCAGAATCATTGGCTGCTTCTTCCCTTAAACACAGAAAAGTGAAGGCTGCAGAGCACGTGAGAGGTCTAAGCCTCTGAAATTAGTTTTCACCAAGACACCGAGGACAAGGGTTTATGGCCTGCTCTCAGAAAGTACCTTCTGGATGGTCTCCAGCATGGACCAGCCTCCGTTCCAGGGCTTGGTGGACTTCCTGATGCAGTTGAGGCTGGCCATACTGTGCCACTTCCGGTCCTCCAGCTTCCTGTAGAAGGCGTTGGCCAGCATGAGCACGCTGTCGTAGAGGTACAGGTTCGACACCTGGAGAGAGGGAAAAGTCAAAATAATTAATAGAGAAGAGTTGATTTACGTTTGATGTTTCTTTTTAAGTACACAAACAATTCCCCCATAGATTCCCTTTACCCCGGGAGGAGACTACAGCCAGACCTGGACCAGAGGGTTAACAAAATCTAGTCTTTAATGAGATGACATGCAAATTAAATTAAAGCAAGAATCTATTTAATCTACACCTGACCGATCTGGGTGTTTTAATCAAAGGCTTTGACTATAAATTCCAATTTGTGCTGTTAAACACTGAGCGATTCCCTGAAAAACAAAGTACAGACAGTAAATATACAACAGTACCATCAAAGTTAAACGTGGAAAGTACAAAAAGTGAACATAGATATGGTAGGGAGTTATTATTACTAAATACTGGTTTATAAAATACTAAAGTAGAAGTACATGAGGTAGTTAACGTCAGCTACCCGGCGGTACATAAAGTACTTCAAATTAGAAGTACATGAGGTAGTTAACGTCAGCTACCCGGCGGTACATAAAGTACTTCAAATTAGAAGTACATGAGGTAGTTAACGTCAGCTACCCAGCGGTATATAAAGTACTTCAAATTAGAAGTACATAAGGTAGTTAACGTCAGCTACCCTGCGGTATATAAAGTACTTCAAATTAGAAGTACATAAGGTAGTTAACGTCAGCTACCCGGCGGTATATAAAGTACTTCAAATTAGAAGTACATAAGGTAGTTAACGTAAGCTACCCTGCGGTATATAAAGTACTTCAAATTAGAAGTACATAAGGTAGTTAACGTCAGCTACCCGGCGGTATATAAAGTACTTCAAATTAGAAGTACATAAGTTAGTTAACGTCAGCTACCCGGCGGTATATAAAGTACTTCAAATTAGAAGTACATAAGGTAGTTAACGTCAGCTACCCGGCGGTATATAAAGTACTTCAAATTAGAAGTACATAAGGTAGTTAACGTCAGCTACCCGGCGGTATATAAAGTACTTCAAATTAGAAGTACATAAGGTAGTTAACGTCAGCTACCCGGCGGTATATAAAGTACTTCAAATTAGAAGTACATAAGGTAGTTAACGTCAGCTACCCGGCGGTATATAAAGTACTTAAAATTAGAAGTACATAAGGTAGTTAACGTCAGCTACCCGGCGGTATATAAAGTACTTCAAATTAGAAGTACATAAGGTAGTTAACGTCAGCTACCCGGCGGTATATAAAGTACTTCAAATTAGAAGTACATAAGGTAGTTAACGTCAGCTACCCGGCGGTATATAAAGTACTTCAAATTAGAAGTACATATGGTAGTTAACGTCAGCTACCCGGCGGTATATAAAGTACTTCAAATTAGAAGTACATAAGGTAGTTAACGTCAGCTACCCAGCGGTATATAAAGTACTTCAAATTAGAAGTACATAAGGTAGTTAACGTCAGCTACCCTGCGGTATATAAAGTACTTCAAATTAGAAGTACATAAGGTAGTTAACGTCAGCTACCCAGCGGTATATAAAGTACTTCAAATTAGAAGTACATAAGGTAGTTAACGTCAGCTACCCTGCGGTATATAAAGTACTTCAAATTAGAAGTACATAAGGTAGTTAACGTCAGCTACCCAGCGGTATATAAAGTACTTCAAATTAGAAGTACATAAGGTAGTTAACGTCAGCTACCCAGCGGTATATAAAGTACTTCAAATTAGAAGTACATAAGGTAGTTAACGTCAGCTACCCGGCGGTATATAAAGTACTTCAAATTAGAAGTACATAAGGTAGTTAACGTCAGCTACCCGGCGGTATATAAAGTACTTCAAATTAGAAGTACATAAGGTAGTTAACGTCAGCTACCCGGCGGTATATAAAGTACTTAAAATTAGAAGTACATAAGGTAGTTAACGTCAGCTACCCGGCGGTATATAAAGTACTTCAAATTAGAAGTACATAAGGTAGTTAACGTCAGCTACCCGGCGGTATATAAAGTACTTCAAATTAGAAGTACATAAGGTAGTTAACGTCAGCTACCCGGCGGTATATAAAGTACTTCAAATTAGAAGTACATATGGTAGTTAACGTCAGCTACCCGGCGGTATATAAAGTACTTCAAATTAGAAGTACATAAGGTAGTTAACGTCAGCTACCCAGCGGTATATAAAGTACTTCAAATTAGAAGTACATAAGGTAGTTAACGTCAGCTACCCTGCGGTATATAAAGTACTTCAAATTAGAAGTACATAAGGTAGTTAACGTCAGCTACCCAGCGGTATATAAAGTACTTCAAATTAGAAGTACATAAGGTAGTTAACGTCAGCTACCCTGCGGTATATAAAGTACTTCAAATTAGAAGTACATAAGGTAGTTAACGTCAGCTACCCAGCGGTATATAAAGTACTTCAAATTAGAAGTACATAAGGTAGTTAACGTCAGCTACCCGGCGGTATATAAAGTACTTCAAATTAGAAGTATATAAGGTAGTTAACGTCAGCTACCCGGCGGTATATAAAGTACTTCAAATTAGAAGTATATAAGGTAGTTAACGTCAGCTACCCGGCGGTATATAAAGTAATTAGAATCCAATAATCATAAATTAATTGATTGACTGACCCTGATTAACCCGCAGGAAACACCTGAGGAAAATGGCTCCGTGTGTCTCACACAAACCATCGCGGCTCCAACAAACAAACTCATTCCACGGTTCCGTCCACATTCTGACGAACATTAAACCGATAAAATAACGTATTTACTCAAATATCTCCGGCACAAATTATTTGTTTATTACGTCAATCCCGTTACACTCAGCGAAACATCGCGAGAGCACAGGAGGCAGTCCGTACTGAACGAGCCGAGCATAACCGTAAAACCACGTATAGACGCGCCTTTGAATATTTTACCACTAAAACCTGATTTCTGCACCATCTCATCACCTAAGACGTTTTTTGGACAACTGTATTAACACGTTTTAAACTTCTGTGTAATAGTGAAGGGAAAATTAGTCAGAAATATAATTAAAACACATTTTTACTCATAAAACATGGTTAGACCAGACAAATACAGAAAACACCCACATGATAGAACTGGGATGTGGGTGAGTCAGAAACTCCTGCATGGATGAACAAAAACCTGATAATTTCACCGGCAAACAGAGATACACTATGACTAACCAGGTTTCTTATCTTCCCAAACATTACAGTAAAAATAAAAGTGACACAAAGCAGACATTAGCTGAATAACGTTACATGTAAGATAATTAAATTAAATTAAAATATTGTTTATTATAAGGAAAAGATCAACACTATGACCCACTTGCTGCTTCACCAGGAGTAACCACTGTTCTTCAACCTGCAGCACGGACTCATGTGTTCCTCCATAATGTTCAGTTCTTGTGTTTTAAATCCATTATGTTGGTGATGTTAAACCTACGCTGCACTTTGTCTAATGGGTTTTACAGCCACACATAAAAACTGTGGGCAAATATTGAAAAAACCTCCAGATTTCAAAGTAAAACTACAGAAACACACACGCTGACCACATGTGTGACACAGCTCTGAGCTAACACCACCACGAGCACCAGCGGGTGGTGTTAGCTCAGAGCTGTGAGAGCTGTGAGGGTGTCATTGCTCACCCTAGGCCACACACACACACACACACACACACACACACACGCCCTACCCCATCCTCTCTCTTTTGTCCTGTCCATATTATATCTATACTGAAACACTAGCTTTGGACTGGGCATTTTGTCCCAACCAGGCATCTGTAGTTCACGTCATAGTTTCAGGAAACAGAGCAGGAGGGAGGGGCAAAGAGTGGGATGGGAGGGGCTTGTGGTGGGAGCTAGTTTGGACTGATTAGACTTTCTAGAGGCCGAGGAGACATGAGGGGGAGCAGCTTTAAAAGTACAGTTTGTGATTCTTAAATATATAAATATATTCACGTAAAGGTCGGCGACAGTAAAACGATTATATGGCTGAAATTCATTTCTAACGTGTGCCATGTTTCAACAAACCCATAACTGGGGAACATCCTCTCTTCCTGCAGCTTTAGTCCCTGAAAAACTTGCAGAAATTCATGCTCTTCCCTTTCCAGCAGCAGCATTCCCACTTGTTAACAGATACAGAGTCCGAACTGACAACCTGCTGACAACCTGCTCCCCCTGTCCTCTATCAGAGAGGCAGCGGGTGGAGGCGACTGACATCAAAGAACATTTAAGCCCGTTTTGCATGAATTATTCAGACAAATGTCCTCATTTAGCTGCCTCTCTGAAGGCTTGAGGTGAGCACAGAGGTTACACTGGGGTCAGCGAGAGAAAAATACGTCAACGAAATAAAACAAGGTTCAGGAGAGTTCAGGGAACAACAAGAGGAGAGAAGGTGAGAGGAGAAGGAGGTGGAGAAAGGAGTATCAACAGGAGACCAAAACAAAAAAACCAATGGCTGCATCCACATCCCAGAACTGTTGTTCCTTCCCATCCATGTCTGTCAGGGACATGTATCCGCTCGCACACTCACACATTGGATGGGAATCGGATCCGAGACCACATATGGACGAGAAAAACTAAAATAGAACTCAGATGAAAAAAAATGGAGCTGAAGATGAAATGAAAGAGAAACTAAAAACTACAGCAAAGGAAAAACAAACGCTGATGGTGTCAGACTCTCATCTCCACAAACAGGAGTCAGAAAAAACACACCTGTCGGCGTGAATTACACTTTGCTGTCTTCAAAGGTCGACCACACGTCACCGTGATATTTCCTAACTGGAAATAATGGCTCAGTTACTGTGAGAGAAGCAACGCTGTCTGACTGTCACTGACACATTCACATCCACTTTGAATTCAATGTAAACGAACTGACACAAAACATCAGCAAAGCATAATGAGCGTCTGCAGCTTAACTGTAAAGTGTAGAAGAAGAACATAGCAAGACTAAAAATAAAATACCCGCTGTTCAAAAAAATGACTTCACCTCTAACTGTTTCTGAAAAGCTGAGACATGATGTGGATGCTGCCTGTTTTCTTCCACACATCACCACCATCACGTGACACGAGGTTTGCATTTCAACTGGACTAAAACAGGAAGCGAAAATGTGAAATTAGTTACTGACAAAATGTTGTGGGAGAAAACAGTCCCATGGGACCACCGGCTGCTGCAGGACGTGTCCTCGTTTCGTATTCAGCTGCGATCTGCTCAGGGGCCGTGTGGGTGGATGAATTTATGAATGTGCTCAGGAGTTTATGGATGTGCGTCAGTGATTTCACACTGTCGCCTCCCAGATATACATCCCGATTCTCTGCCAACTCCCAGAGCAAAGACCTGACCTCAGAACTGGACCTGGTCCTGGACCGTGGCCACACATCGCCCTCTCTGGGTCGAAGGATCACGTGCAGATTTGTTCCACAGAAAACGAGAAGCTGTTTAAACCTGCAGACGCCCTGCACAGTCGGTGATGGGGAGGGTTAGAGGAATAAATCTGAACCAACTAATTACTTCATTTGACTGATAAAATGAATTTGTACACTCTAATTACTTCATCTCTCCTTTTCAAATAAATAATTTCTGCTTCTGAATGACTAAACTGTGGCCTCCAACTTAATTCATTCCATAAAGCACTAATTCTCCCTCCACTTTGTCATTAATGACCTGATACTGTTTTGTTCTCTGGTGAGGGACGCTCTGTCCTCTACGACAGAAAGGGACGAGGGGAAATGAAATAAGGGTATGATTTTGTATGTTGACACATTATTAGGAATAGTCCTTACACTGACACACTGTCAGAAATGTCCTTTAAATTTCCAACTCAAGGCAAATTCAGGTTTCTCTTGACCATGTACTATATATATACACTATATAACATTCCTGCACCCTCCCTGCTGATTTAACCATCAGTCCAATCACATCAGATTTTAGATATAGAGCCCAAATTAGAAATTCACCTCACAGGGTTTTAAGGTTTGTGCAGCATGAGGCAACATCAGACCTTAGACCCTCGAGTCGGATCAGGAAGACCTGGAATAAAACATGTTAATAGACACATTTGGAAAAGACCCGAGGACGGTCGTTGCCAGGTAACAGCTGCAAGGTCAGCATCAAATTTAAAGTTCACCAGCAAATATTCTACCACAGAATCAATAAGGACAAAATAGTGCATTTTTCATTTCCACCTGCATTTCGGGCCAAGACTGGGAACACAGGAGAAGACAACATCTCCAGGGTGCTGTGGAGACCCAGAGGTGCCAACACGACACAGACTGTCCCCGATTTCCAGAGTTTTCATCAGCAGCGTGGTTGAATTCTGGGGAAAGGCATCCTGGGAATTCTTTGCCAAAACCTGCCGTTTTTTGGAAAAATGCCTGCAGGAACCTGAGATTTGAAGATTGTGCGCTGATGTTCTAAAGGCTGGTGAATGCAATGAAGCTACAGTAAAACATGTCAGTCACAGCTATAATAAGACTGGATTAACCTTCCAGGTCACGTTGTGTGGAAAATATTCCTGGAGTCGTGTGAACAAAGCAGAAAAGGAAACACTGCAGGCGGTTTAAGAAGCAGAGAGCACAGCACAGGTGGAGATCGAGCGCACAGTCATAGGAACATTACAACTCATCATCGATCCTCCTACAAGCGCTGAAGCAACCGGCTGAAATCAGCTTTGAAAAGTTAAACCACAGAGGAACAAATGACTCCCCCACTGATAAAGTGTTAAATTAGAACAAACACAATATTATGACTCGTTATCTGCAGTTCTGCATTAAAAATCTAACAACCGGTGGAAATAAATTTCAGCTTTTCCTCGGGTTTCAGTCAGTGGCAGCTGAAACTGAAACTCAACTCGTCTCCTACCTCCAGGTTCTGCAGGTATCCTTCCTGCGGGTCGCACAGCAGCGAGGAGATCCGGTGGTTCTGTCTCATACAGCGGGTGCTGCTGTCCTTCCACAAGGGGAAGATCTGCCGGATCACCGTCATGCGCCCCAGTGCACTGTGGGTAAGCTCCAGGATCTCGGTGTCGCTGATTTCCTGCAGAGCGAAGGGGAAGTTACTCTGAGAGGACCTGACTGGAGCAGATTCTCAGGTGTTGCTCACATTTCGACCGGACTAACATCAACTCAGCATCTGATAAAGAAAATGAGCTTCACTCCTGTGCAACATTAATTAAGAGCAGCGATCAGACACAAAAACAAAAGCCAAACACACAGGCCATTAAAAAGCTTCCTGTATTGAAGAGCAGCTTTAATTGTGTTGATGCAGAGAAGCCCAATTATTTCCTATGAGGTGTAATTATAGATAGCCTCCAACTTTAACAGCAGAAAAAACGATCTATGAATAATATTTGGTTTATTATGTTTTGTAACACCAAACATAATTACAGTCCACAGCGTAAAGAGAGTCTACCTGAGGATACTCTGGTCTCAGGGCTGATTTGAATATCACCTGCTCTGCTCGGTGACTTTAATCCAGGCTCCTCACTATACAGCCGAAACAACCTACAAAACCCACCGATCCTCCTGTGATCCAATCCCGGACTGGGGCGACATCCAGATGTTTACAGCTGTTTATTTGCACAGGAAATAACAGCGTATGAGACCAGTTTAAGAATATGAGGCTTGAGGAGATCAATCCTGCTGTGAGGTCGCTGTTCTCTTCCTGTACCTGTTTACTATTTAGCAGTTAAAGCAGCTGGATTAGCTTTTAGCACTTGTGAGCTGTCACTGGTTTACTGTAACAAAAACTTTAAAACGTGGTAATAAGATCCCAGGGACCTGTTTAAATATTTAAGGAGCCTGATTGTTGACTGGAGTCCAGCTCATGTCTCTGGCTTGTTCCCCTGACTCACAGGTCATTTACTGGAGGGTTAAAGGGTTTATAGTCCAAACCGGTTTGACGTCGAGACTCTGTTTGTTGAAATGTAATAACTTTCTTATTTGTTCATAACCAAACACCTAAGCTTCAGTCCACTTCCCTCTGCTCTCCAGAGACGCCTCTGTGCCGTTGCAGTCCGACACGCAGGTCTGAATAATATGTTTCTGACTTTAATAAACGGACTGAACTCACAGGAGCTCAGAAACAACAAAGATAAATGAACTCTGGGTAAACAATCTGCTCTGTGTCTCACAGGGGAGGAACGTCACCAGGGAATTTACCAATATTCCTTTACTCCATATGTGATAACCAGCCTCCACTCGTCTGGTTCCAGGGTCAGGGGCTTCTCCAGGCCTGGAGTCTGAAGCCCTCTGGTCTAAAATATCAGTTTTTTCCTGCAGCGTTAATTCCCGTCACTGGAAGTAAAGGTCCTGGACCAATCCATGTAAAACTGCCCCAGCAGTTTAAATATGAGACTCAACCAGAGACAGAAATACAATCCAACAGTTTGCTGGCACTTGTCAGACACAAAATGGAGGCAGAGGAGCTGAAATGGGTGTGATATTGCATTGAGGAGCAGGCAGACGCTGAGAGCAGCTATTTTCTCACAATCACAGCCTCAAGTGAAAAGTATCTTCCAGGAAGAGACGATGCTGCTGTGGGGAGAGGACACACTGAAGGGACGCCGTGTACGCTTTACAAGGCTGCTGCTTAACACTCCAGATGACAGAAAACACACAGCATACTGAAGTGTTTATCACACGCCTGCTGCTAGACGTTACTGAGCAACACTACACAGACCTGTAGCTCACAGCGGAAAAGCCATTTGTCTGATGGCTGAAAAACACACAAACAGATCTGCTGTTCCAGGGCCTTTACAACGAGGCAAACACACTGTTCACACATCTGGACTCAAAAGGCTGGAGCAGCAATTGGCTGCTATCGCCTGTGAATGAGACTCTGCAGCCCCCATGGAGTCCACAGATTCAAAAAGGCCACTGCTGATCTACAGGGGGAGGACAAACGACGCAGTGAACCGGGTGAGACCAGGCAGATCATCTAGAGTCCGCCGGAAACTCAAGCACAGAGTCGTGTCCTGGTCCTGGTCCTCTAGCCGGATGTAGATGACGTGGATGTAGAGGCCAACATTAGACGCAGCACACCGCTCAGGATCAGGGTTTAGCAAGTATTTGGTCGTTAAAGTACTGGACGAATGAAAATATGGACCTGATGGTGGCGCTAAAGGAAAAGTCAGAAGATCAGCAAAGTTAAGACAGCTCATCCTCAGGAGAACATCAGCATCTGAAGCACATCTCAACCCATCCAAGCTGCTGTGAAGAGACTTTACCAAAACCATGTGGACCTGATGACCCAGAGAATCAGCACAACATAAAGATTAAACATATATGAAAAGTCACAATCTAAAATGAGACGTGTCAGTCCGGAGCAGAGAGGTGGACTGACACGTCTGAAAGTCTCCAGACGGACCCTGAGCTCCAGACGGACCCTGAGCTGCGTTTCTGTTCCACTATTGACGTCTGTTGACGTTAAACCAGCATCAAGTCTGTGCTGATTTTTCTCTGAACAGTTTGTCGGTTTGGGCTGAGGGACCAGAACCAGAAACACAGTAGGAGACGCAGCACAACTGCCAGCTCTGTCGACCCTGTACGCCATTTATAATAATATAATTTGCTGTGTTATTGAACCTGATGCTCTTTATTCTAATAACTGAGGTAGACTCACAGTGTGGAGTTCAGTTATTACCAGCGTGATTATTTTTCAAACAGCTCCCCTGCTCTCATTACCTGCAGTCTAACAAGCCATTAGCCTTTGGTTCCTTGGTGGTGATGGAGACAGATAAGAGCAGGACGCGGGACAAAGAGAGAACAGGACACAGAAACAAAGCTCTGATGGATTCGGCTGTCGATACAGACGGATGGTTAAACACACACCTGAAGTAGCTGTAATGTCACCTGGAGTTGCTTTTTGTTCGCAAAGCATCTGATTTGCATTTCAAAGAGCAGCACCGGTGTCACTTCCAGTCAGACTCCTCTCACTCCTCCACAGCAGATGTTTTCCAATGGATGCCTCCAGTAATTAGCTTTGGTTTAGCACAGACCCATTTCTAAAATACAACCCGAAACAAACGCACGTCTCTGCGAACAAAGACACTGAACAGAAAGACACGTGTGACTGTCTGTGAAGCTCTTTTCCCTTTGTAGGGCTCTGACTGCATGACTGCACCATGGGAACGTTTAACACAGAGAAACCTGATAATTACTGTCAGTCACACTCTGACCACAGGCTTTGGTTAAAGGGGTCCTGAAGCTCCTTTAAAGTGCGACAATGTCTGACAACACTGATCTGAGACCGTTTTACGTCAGCAGGTTTAATGAAACTCTTCAATACTTCACAATAAAAAGCAGCTAATTTAGAAAGTCAGAAAATTTTACAGTTAAACTTCGTGATTTCAAATCTTTTTTTGTTGAACTTCTTCAGTTTCTCTTTTCACCCACTCAGAACAGCAGCAGGGTTCAAAAACACCCGATCAATCATTTTAATCGACCTGCAAACAACGACCGGCTGAAGCTGCAGCTTCACACCGAGTATCAGCTCAGTGTTCAGGATTCTGGTTCCCTGGTTCTGGGCCTCAGTGTTTCAGCAGCTGTAAAAAGTCTCTTTCCTCCACCTGCTCAGCAGCAAACAGCAGCTGGTGAACATAGTGGAGCATTTAGCAGCTAAAGAACCAGAGATTCCCCTCAAAAGGTGGTGGAGACCAAACCCAGAGCTCAGACTGAGGGAACACTGGGCTGAGACTCAGCAGGTGGACTCAGACACAGCAGGTTGGTCTGCAGCCACTTAGCATAGGTTTAACAGCACTCAGGGCTAATGAACATAGATCTTCTTATAATAAACAACCGATACCTGTCAGAGGCAAAAACGTCAGTAACTCGAACAAGACGGTTCAAACTCTCTCCAGTCTCTGGTACATCAGTCCCACATACGATTCAAGTAAAAGTCACTTTTACAACATTTATATTACTTTTAGTGTTTGCTAACATTAATGTCTGTTTCTTTACTCTTCACCTGATAATAATATCATGCATCACATGACTTTTGTCTTGAACAGCAAAGAAGAGTTTTAGCAGGAAGACAGATCAAACGGACGTCCGGTCGTACCTCAGCCTGTCACCGTGCTTTCACCTGTCGGACACAAATAGAGTCTGTACTGGAACGTCCTGATTTTAGGAAATATCCATACGCTGAGCTGCAAAGTCCGACACGACTCTGACCTTCTCCCGAGAACTCGGCTTCACGTGGCCCCGAACTGTCTGCCCGCTGTAAAAATGGGAGCATTACGTGTTAATCGGCGTCACAAACCCAGCAGAGTTACAGAAGCTTTGAGAAGTGCAGGCCATGACACCAGCGTCTCGACCTGCGTCTGCCTAACGGGTTTGACAGGGACAGTATTTTTCAAAGCCTCTCCCACTTTCTTTCCATCACTTGACAAACTGCTGAGGCTCCACATTCATCATGTTTCAGAGAGCACAAGTCAAATAAACTGGTGTAGCTTTATTTTTATCTTCTGTTTAGACCGTGAGCAGCTCACAGACAGTTTCCTCTTTCTAACCACTGGTTCTTCACCGCCGCCCACTGAGGGTCTGTCACCTCGGCCTCACCTCCATGCCGGTTAATTACTGCCCCCGCCTGTCTTCGCCGTAACACCACTACTGCCTGCACCTCTGCCTGTTGCTCTTTTCTCTCCCTTCCTGCCTGAAAGTCTTTTAATTGGCACCGGTGGTGTCGTCTGGTTTGGGCTGTTTGTTACCAGCAGGGGGAAAAGGACGCTCTCCTGGTGTTGACAACATGTCGGATTAGACTGTACAGACACTCAGCACTACACACACAAACACAAACCACCAGGAAATCAACACACTTTCACCTGAACGTGAGATTTACGTGTATTTTTCCATGAAACAACTGCTTGTGTCCTAGAAACGGCCTGAAGTGCAGTTCTGGTTTCTGGGGTTTGTTGTCGAGTTTGACCTCAGAGCAAACAGCCTGTGTCCGTCCGGCTGCTAATGCTGACCGTCCAAACACAGACAGAGCTTCGAGCAGAGCTGCAGTTCAGGTCTTTCAGAGCCGGTTCAGAGATGGAGACTATTTCTAAGTACATTTCTAAATCCCCTCAGACGTCGTTCATGTCGGCCTCACAGTTGTGGAGCTGCTAATGACTGACTTTAAAAAGGTGCCGGGGCCTGATGGGTTAATGAAATGTGTCCTGTCCAACACCCTGTCAGGTTGTGTTGACACAGCAGCTTGAACAAATCTGAGATTAGCAGCTTGTGTGTGTTTAACAGATTAAATCATTTTTGTCACGTGCAGATACAACAACGCAGACTGGGTTTAACTGGGTTTTGGATGCAGGTCAGGATAGACGTGACTTTTCAAATTCAAAGTGAATAATTAAAAACGGTCAATTGTTCCTTTAAAGGAAACTGAGCAGTGAATCAGTTTCTGCTTTAATGTTCTGTCTTTGGGGCTCGGACATTCGTGCTGCTGTGAAAACCCCAGATATCACACAGTACACACACTCTTTCACCACAGAGCTGAATGAAACCAAAGTCTCTGCCTAATTCTCTGAAGGCTGGAAGGAGGGAGGACAAGGGACTGACGGGGCACAACACAGGAAAGGGAGGGAAATGGAAATCCGTCTGTCGACGAGACGCCAGACATCTCCCTGCACCGCCACCCAGGACCAGAAACTACCTGAGTTTCCTGTCTGACAGTCTGCACAGGCGGAGCGAGGAGGAGGAGGTTCGGAGCCGTCTGCTTCACCTGCTCTGGATCAGACACGTTTTCTTGTTTCTGTTTAGATCCGACTGCCTCCTCTGATGTTTTTATTTTTACTGGTGCTGTTCTTGTTCCACTGGCTGCAAGGAGAGAGGAGGCTGACTGGAGGGGAGAGGAGGCTGACTGGAGGAGGAGAGGGGAGGCTGACTGGAGGAGGAGAGGGGAGGCTGACTGGAGGAGAGAGGAGGCTGACTGGAGGAGGAGAGGGGAGGCTGACTGGAGGAGGAGAGGGGAGGGCTGACTGGAGGAGAGAGGAGGCTGACTGACTGGAGGAGGAGAGAGGAGGCTGACTGGAGGAGAGAGGAGGCTGACTGGAGGAGGAGAGGGGAGGCTGACTGGAGGAGGAGAGGGGAGGCTGACTGGAGGAGAGAGGAGGCTGACTGACTGGAGGAGGAGAGAGGAGGCTGACTGGAGGAGGAGAGAGGAGGCTGACTGGAGAGGAGAGAGAGGAGGCTGACTGGAGAGGAGAGGGGGGCTGACTGGAGGAGGAGAGGGGAGGCTGACTGGAGGAGGAGGGGAGGCTGACTGGAGGAGGAGAGAGGGAGGCTGACTGGAGGAGGAGAGAGGAGGCTGACTGGAGGAGGAGGGGGAGGCTGACTGGGGAGGAGAGAGGAGGCTGACTGGAGGAGAGGAGAGGAGGCTGACTGGAGGAGGAGAGAGGAGGCTGACTGGAGGGGAGAGGAGGCTGACTGAGGAGGAGAGGCTGACGGAGGAGGAGAGAGGAGGCTGACTGGAGGAGAGGAGGCT